>NC_006692.1:1257220-1311261 GCF_000091045.1 Cryptococcus deneoformans JEC21
CCTCTCTCGACTGCACGTTTGTGTGACATTGGCGCTTGCGCAGTTCGTCGGTGCTTGCGTTGTCATGCTCGCTAGGTAAGTCTTTACCGTTACTTTTTCCCAAAGAGAATGTTACTGACACGTTTCTGATTACAGAGGAACAGCTCCCGACAAGGTCGGTCCTGGCAATGTCTTTCCCAACCCCGCCATCTGGGATATCGGTGGATCTGGCAAGAACATGCCTCTGGCACACTATGAGTTCTGGCTCTGTCTCGTCTGCCAGATCATTATTGTCATTGGTTACGCCATCTTCTTCCGACGCGAACAGCTGAGCAAGCCATAAACTGTTGTTCACTTGTTTTTTTTTTCTGTTCTTTCTTTTTTACGAGTTACGACAACGATGTAAGGAGAGGAAATTTATTCGGGGACTCATGTGTCTTTCTTTCATATATAGCAAAAACAAGTATTTTCAACCAACAAGGAGATTTCAGAATTACATGGCGAGGGAGAGACGAAAGATAAGAACGTGGTTATTGGAATATAACAATATCACGAATTACCAGCGTATGGATTATGGACTATGAATTTGTGACGTACTTAGATATACAATTCTCATGTTAGTAGTTGTGAGAATTGTTATTTTTTGCTTCTATAGAGGATTGAATTATATGCATCTATGAAAATACAAGTCCAAGCATGTTTATATGAGATCCTTCGTCGTTCTTGTTGTTGGAAGAGATTCGTGTGTAATTATGCTAGTACTGCGCTCAAGTCACCCGAGACTGTTTACAGGAACAGGCGCGACGCGTCAATCAGTATACCATAAATTCACTCTGAACAGCTCGCCCTCGACGTTTGATTTCATTGATCTCTTTCATCGTACTTTACTGCATATCTCCTTCAT
Source organism: Cryptococcus deneoformans JEC21 (assembly GCF_000091045.1). Classification (NCBI taxonomy): domain Eukaryota; kingdom Fungi; phylum Basidiomycota; class Tremellomycetes; order Tremellales; family Cryptococcaceae; genus Cryptococcus; species Cryptococcus deneoformans. The sequence continues at coordinate 1,258,104 of NC_006692.1, forward strand.
TTTCGCTATGACATCTTCCCTTCTACCACTCGAACTAAGACTTCGGACCCTTGAAGCCCAATTATTCGGCGTCCCACCTTCACTCCTTTCCAACCCCGACTCTCCCTCTTCAACATCACCGTCGGCGTTTTCCACCCCGGCGGTCACTCGACGGATACTCAGCGTCGCACAAGGGCTGCACCAGCTAGGTGAATCGAGCGATGGTGTAAAGCGACTTCTTGAAGGGTGTACGTATCTCTCCCTTTGATACCATGTTTCTGGGGAAAATAAGGACTTTTAAAGCTCAAGGCTGATTTGACGTAATTGTGGTGGGAAACCTTTTTTTTTTTCTTCTTCTTCAATTGCAACCGTACGTGCTATATCGTATAGATGAGCAATACCTGCCCCTTCTCGCAATACCTGCTGCCACCGGGCCATCCCCCAATTCTTCGGCACCAGACCCAAACGCAACCCCATCCACTGAGGAACCTAACTCAACACCAAGGCCAACACCGATCCACGAATCATCCCTCCTTCCAGACTCTGTAAAGCTCGCCATGATCCTCGAAGCTGCCTCTGACATCCGCGGAGCTGAACGGGACTTGAGAGAGATTGAGATTTTGAAGAATCGACAGGTAGAAGGCAGTGGGGAGCTTGAACGTGAGTCCCTTTTTGTGTCTTCTTTCGAGTTGTCGTTATGAGCCTGGGTGCTGTCGGGCTTTTCAATCTCATTTTTGATCTTCTTACTTTACATGTCCAATCCTGCTGGAAAAAAAGAAATGATGGACCGAAGACTGGTGTGGTAGCTGACCATAAGGAATGTTTAAAGAGCTTTTACCCTTAAGACCAAACTTGATTCAAGCCATGCAGGAAGTATCTGAAGAATCCGACAAGGTAGAAGACGCACGAAGGAATGTCGGACAGCTGCTCTTGCGGTATAACGATTTCGTACGTCCTTTTCTATATCCAGCGCGATTGTCCCTCCCCGATCCAAAGGCGGCAGAAACTGACTCCAAAGGGTTTTGTTTTAAAAAAGATGTCTACGGTATCGGAATTATTCATTGACTTACATCACCAGATGGAGGATCTGGAAGAAGGTGTCCTGAGAGTGGAGAGGAAGAGACGGAAAGAGCTGGCTTCGCGATATTGAATATTCGTCAATTTTGATTTCGTCGGATGATGGTGACGATGGGATAATGGTACGGCGATTCGAGCAGTTTGGCGGATAATGGAATGATTGAAGTGGAACGGACTCTTTCGATTGAACTGATAGAGGTTGTACAAATGCGAAAGTCGATGCCCTGCATGAGATTATTGGGAGACGACCATGATGCTAAGGAAAAATGCTATAACATGTACTGCTACAACCATTGACCGATATACGCTTCGATCACCCCCCCAAAAAAAAGAAAAAAAAGAGTGAAGGGCGCCACACCATTGCAATGACTCATAGTCCAATGCTCAGTGATCATCTTCCTCCTCTCCCGGACATCCTCCAGGCCCCTCCATCTCTTCATACGACTTGTATTTGTACGCACACCAAAAACAAAAGAGATGTTCATGTCGAAGTTGGTCGACTGTGAATGTTAGGTACGTCGCGGGCTGCAAGATGGGATTGGGCGGTATTAGTTGGTTGAAGACGTTTGAAAGAAAAAGAAGGAGAATAAGGAGCTACTCACGTCCATGGAAAGTACCCGCTTTGTCCCTGGCACCATCTCCTCCCAGTCTACATCTTTATAATCCACCTCTTCCTTGTGTTCGTGTTGCTCTCCTTCTCCTTCTCGCCGGAGCCGCTCAACCCTACTCTCTTCCACACCAAATCTTAGCACCCCTTCTTCCTCTTCTTCTCCGCGGTCTGCACCGAGATCAAGGTCAGTCAACATATCTCTCCTCATCTGCTCTCTCAATCTCTCCGCAGCAGAGATGTTTTCTTCCTTTCCAAACGAGGACAACTTGGGTAAAGGTCGGGAGGGTGAGAACGAGGGCGAGGGTGAGAAGAGGTCCAGTTGGGAAGGGTAAATGAGTTTAAGTAATGGGCGGGGGAGCGTGCCGAGCGGATCGGGGGGGAGGACGTGTAATGGATGGAACTGTTGTCGAGCATCAGTCTTGCTCTGTTTCTGGCGTAGAGATGCAAGAGGGTAACACATACCTTGACCCCCTTCTCCCGATCCATCTCCACCAACAACTCCCTCGCCTTTTTGCCTTTTCTTTCCCTCTCCTTCTCTGCCCACTCCACCCTCTGCCGGTCCCTGAACCCCTCCGTCGCCCGCCCGAGCTGCTCCATTTTCGCAGTATCCAAAGCGTCTGGGTTCCGGTTCGCCGTGTTGAGTGGTAGAGGCGGCGGGGACGGGGAGCGGGCGGACAGACCTTTGCGCCGGGCCCAGAGTGAGATTCGGATTGGTTCGTTTCGAGGACGGGTGGGTTCTCGTTCTCGTTCTCTCTCCAGACTCTCTTGATGCCCATTTTCGTTCTCCTCCTGTCCGTCGTCCAGACGTGGCCGTTTGCTTCCTATGCCGCCTCTGGAGGAAGACGCAAGATGTAAAGGCGGCGACGGTGACCGCTTCTTGCCCAAACCTTGACCCACTTTCCAGCCCATCTTCATCATCATCTCCATCGCCTTGTTTCCTCCCTTCTCCGCCTCCCGCGCCTCCTCCTTATCCCCACCCTTCCCCCGATCATCCCCAAACCGTTCAAACAAGCTAGTCTCCAGCCCCTCTCTCCTCCGCTGCTCCTCCAAGTCTTTCAGCTTTAGCTGGTTCTTCGCCTGACCCGAGCGCTGTGACTTGAGCGACTCCTTGGCTCGGCGGGCAGAGTAGTTGAGCGGTTCGGGCGGAGGGGCGTCGACGAGGAATTTATCGGACATGAAGTCGTCTTCAGAGTCTGACATTGTGGGACCGGGGGAATATGCTGTATTGGGGCTAAACGAGGATGTAGAATGCGTCAAGAGGAAAGCCAGAGACGCAACGAAATGTACTGCATTTGAGCTGGATACTGTATCCACGGCCACAGCCTCCATACGCCATCCTGTGCGGGACAAGCAGAGTCATTCATGCAGCACACAAATAGACAAAGGTCCAATATTACGTAAATGAGAACAGATCTCGCAACTGCAAAGATTATGTCGTTGTCAGCCAGGCTCAGGCCCGTGTTTCCCAGCGATTTGCTCCAATTTCCCCAGCACTGCAGGCATAAACGAAAGCCACATCTCCACCAGCCCATGAGCCATTATCCATCCGACAGGGATCCGGTGGACCCCAGCCGCCCAGCGCCCTATCCTCCGCTTCCCACACATCCGCGTCCGTACTACAGTGATCCAGCGCTTCGCCCGCCTTCCCGAGAACTGAGCACACGTATGCACGACTATGGGGGGCAATGGACCGCGCAAGACACGTACCGCCGGTATCCCGCATCAGAGTCCTCTGGAGCAGCGCAACCTAGAAGGGAGATCGACCTGCGCGAGCAGCTCGAACGACGCAGAAAAGAAAGAGAGATCGAAAGACGTAGAGACGAACTGGAGATGGAACGGCAAAGAGACGAGTTGGAGAGGGAACAGCAAAGGCTGGAGAGAGAGCTTGAACAACGCATGGAAGAGCTGGAGCAGGAACGACGTAGGAAGGAAAGAGAAGGCGCTACAAAGCTCAAAATGCGGATGGCCGCTCCTCCTCGCCCAGCTCATCCTGCTTCTCCTCCGCCACGACCGCCTTCCCCTGCACCCACTCCATCTGTGCGCAAACCCGTGTTCCACGACCGTGGATTCTTCCTGGCAAAAGACATTATCCAAGCTGGAGGCCCGAGTAAGACTCGTTTGATGTCTCTAATCAGGGTGCGTCTATTTTATTTTATATTCCATTTTCAAGAAGGCTGACGTCGACAATGATATTAGGAAAAAGGCAAGGGAACAGCCTTTCCAGATCCGCTCCGCCCTAAAGTAGTCTACATCATTGTCCGCCTCGACTCCAGTTGCCCCAAAAACTACACTGCCCTCGCCGCAACAGGCACCGAGACATTCCACCAATGCTCCATCACCGGCGATTGGACGACGCCAAATGTGATTAAACATCTCGCCAAAGTGAAAGGAGACTTTCCAGCCAACGAGTTTTCATCTGGTATAAACAGGAAATATGTGCTCAGAGAGGAATGGGTTGACGAGTGTATTGCGAAGAAAAGGTTGATCGACGAAAGAGAAGGGTTTGGAGGATGGGAAGTCAAGTACGTATAATATCTTTATTTTGGGAGTCTGGAATAGAAACTGATGTCTGAATAGAGTGACTTTTGATCCTTCCCTTGCAAATGGACCTTTTCTTCCACCCGTCCCCTCTGCTGCTTCTGCTCCGCCCTCTCTTCTCGCGCGCATTGGATCATCGTCCATCTCCACACCTCCAGATGGAGAAACATCAAGAGACGTTATCGGTTCCAATGACTTGTTATCCCGGATTGGATCTCCATCCATCCAAGAAACTGTTGTTAGTCCTGGCAATCTCCTTTCCCGGATCAAATCACCCTCTATCTCTTTGGCTCAGCATGGAGAGTCGTCGAGTAATACTTTAAATGAAGACGGTGTGGATGATCAACATCGATCTTCTCACTTTTATGTCGATCCGCAATCGCAATCGCAATCGCAACCGCAATCACCTACGCAATCACCTCCCCCAGCTCAACAGCTCCTTCAACGACCCCCAACTCCGCCAATGCCACCTCAACTTTCCCCTCTTCCCACGCGTCCATTCTCTCGATCCAGCCAACCACTTCCTACCCCGCCCACTGGCGGTGATGGTGGCGAACCGCTGACTCAACCAGTACCGAGAGCCTCTACCACAACCTCCTCCCCACTTGATTTATCATTACCTTCAAGACCTGCTGGACGTCAATACGAAGATCAACGACACGAATCTCAGAGGGAGCGACCAAACTATGATAATCAGAGGTTACCACCTCGCCAGCCACGCGAGAGGGAACGAGGTATGGATCCTAGGTTTAGTAGCTCTAGATCCAGGTCGCCATTGGCATCTCCCCCGATTGGCCAAACGTCTAGGCGAAATCGTCGACCATCCCACTCACCTCCTCCTCCCGCAAGACGACGCTCACCATCTCCACTAACACATGCATATCAAGACTCATACCCACGATTTTCGCAAGCTGGCGAAGAACACTTATCGTCTCGCCCCAACACACCCCCTACGCCTGGCGTACCAGATATGCCTACTTCCAACAACTCGCTTACCGCGAATCAGACGCAGGCGCAGACTTTGAACCAGAACCAGAACCAGATCGGCCTTGGTCACTTACCCAACGCATCCCAAGCAACTTTTACATCATCGTTACCTCCTCAGACCTCAAGACCATCCCAGCCCACACGACCGATCACTGGACCACTCCTGAACTCAAGACTACCATCAAGGCCATCCGAACTACCTCTTCAACCTTCTCCATCATCCCAATTCGCCCAACCCACCCAACCTACGTCCACGCCTGAGTCTGCGTCTACGTCTGCGTCTGCATCTGCATCTGCGCGCCCACAGACAACAATGCGATCTGTCCCAGTCGCAGTCCCTCTCTCCGGACACGGAGCACCGCATCGAAGGATGACACCTGCCCCTGGACCATCTGCAGCACAGGTCCGATCACCAAACCTTTCGTCGAGGTTATCTCAACCGGCGCAACCAGTCGTATTACCGTTATCCCAACCGCCTCAGACACACGTGCAGTACCCACCCAGTCCGCCTCATAGTGCATCCGAAACTGTGCGACAGTCACAGACGGTGCCTCTGCAGCCCCAGACTCAATCCCAGCCACAGTCACAGTCACATTCACAATTACAGCAGCGTACCCAACCATCGTCCCATCGCTCTCCTCAAAACGTCCCAGCTCCCCAAGCCTCTCAAGCCTCTCACTCAACCCATCCTACACCTCCCGTCAAACCGTTGTCGAGCCAGAGTAAGGGCAGCACCGCTGTGAACACTGGCCAGGGAGTGAATCAAGGCACGACGATTCCGCCTTTGACAGGAACAAGAACAGGGGCAGGGACTGATCAGCATCAGCATCAGCTCGATGTGAAGAACATGGAGGCTGTTGTGGGAGCGGGCGCCAGGGCGGAGAACAGCAAGGGCACGAATCAGAGTCTGATTCAAAGCCAGGTCAAATCTGAGGACAAGAAGGACAACAGCGTCAAGGGACGAAAGAAGAATGCTGGGAAAAAGAAAGGAAAGGGTAAAGAAATACAGAACGGTGCCCAGATCGCAAAGGTCGAATCGCAGAAGGGCAAACTCCAGTTGAAGAGCGAAAATCAAAATCGCGACCAAAATTGGAGGAACGGAACAGATGAAGCAAAGGAGGAGAAAATCGATGCCAACCTTAATGTTGAACAAGGTGAACATGGGGAGAAAAACAAAGTTGACCAAAAAGGACAATCGCAAAAGGAAAAGGGAAAGCCCAAAGTCATACCCGACGCGGAGGCTGAGACATTCTCCTCGTCTCAGGGATCATTGCACTTTTCATTACCAGTGGTCGACACTTTGCCTTTGTCTATCCATCCTGCTCGACCCGAACACGCGAAACTCACTCAGCCTATCCAGCCCGATCATCCCTCCCAAAGTTCTGAACCATTTGATTCCTTCCATTTACCTTCATCTCTACCATTTCCACAATCCGATACTCTCGGCCTTGCTTCCAGCCCCGATGTCTTGACCACCCCTGGTGCTTCCCATGAACAAGCTTTATCGCTTGTAAACAATGGATCGATGCAGTCTCCTTTACCGCCCTCCCAAACACTAGCGTCATCGTCATCATTATCCTCGCCAAACGCATCTGTCCGATCTGTTCAGGCTTTGCAGCCTTTGCAGTCCACAATGGCAAGTTCGGACCGTGCTGCGGGATCATCTACGGAGCACGAGCAAATATTACCCTCATCTCCCGGCCAAGTCGCCCACGTTCCTCGTGTACGCCCAGACGCCCACACTTCAACTATCCCATCTCCTTTGTTCCTCCGCATGCCACCTATTTCCTCTCCATCAGCAAGTCCACATAACCTTTCATCTCGGACGTTGGCTTCCAGCTCAACGACCGCTAGTCAAGTATCAGTGCCAATGCAGGAGAAAGAGAAGGACAAGGATCAGATTAAAGTCGATCAGAACGGTTCGCAAGCGGGCAAAATTGAAAGTGTTGATAAAGGAAAAGGGGAAGAACGCTTGGGCGATACACAGGGTGCAGGGCTGTTTACGGTAGCTGGTGCAGTACCGTTGAGCTTCTGGGTATACGGTGGGTCAAGGGCGCGGACGCTGGAAATCGTCATCACCGTAAGTTCCTTCCCACTTCCCATATCCCTATCTATCCATCTATTTCTCTTTTTTTGGATATCTTCCATGATTTGTCCATAATGTTGATAATCCCTTTCCCGCAACTGTAATTGTAGCACGCCGGTGGCGGTATCCTCACTTCCCCAACTCTCGCTGGATTTCTCGTCCTGCCCTTACCCCCTTCTTCCCCTATAAATAACCCCGATCACATTGAAGCTGTACGATCAGTGCGAGGACAGGAATGGAGAGTAGTGGTTTCTGAAGAATGGGTTTTAGATTGTGTGGAGAAGGGTGAGTTACTTGATGTAAAGAGGTACCTGTTGGAGGTGCCGCCTTCGGAGGAAGAGGAAGTGGCGGGCGTGCTTGAGGATATTGATATGGAAGAAGAGGAGGAGATTAGGGGAGGAGGGGAAGGACACAGTGATGAACGAGAAGGTAACAGCGACGGACATGGGAACGCAGGAGAGTCAGTGAGAATAGAAGAAGCGATCAATTCCGAGAAATCGGCCATCAAGAAGCCCGAAAAATCTTCGAGCGGTTGGATGAGCATGTTCACGAGGAAACGACCTGCACCGGATGGTGATGAAGAAGTATATATCGGTAAACGAGGAAGGGGATTTCACTCTGATGATACCTCCGCGTGATATACTTACAGGATATGATCATTTATAATTACGATCTAATTACGACCTTTCAATCGAATTTCCTCTAGACTTGGCTTGTATGTATGGATTTTTTCGTTTTCCAAGCCTATCAATAGGCGCTCCAACCAAGACCGAATTTACACCTACATACCATCTCCCACTGCTGCATATGTGGATTATGACCTTTGTTGACTTGCCCTTTCTCTCCTTCACATTCTACAGCATTAAACTCGATTGCCTTTCTTTGTCATGGCAAGGGCAAGTCGTTGAATTGGGTAAAACTGAAAGGTTAATAGTTGTAATAAAATGACGAATAAATCCGGAAGCTGGGGAGTCTCAGAGAGAAGTTGAAATAGAGAATGGGCATTGTAAAAGAGAACGAAGAGAAATAGCGACCACTTGACGACCAGTTATGACCATCTACAATTAACAAAAAAAACTCGAACGTACCGAGTTATGTCAATATTTGTACGTATTGCTGCACATATAGAAGTACAATCAATGAATAAGCACTGTCTTGCGACAATACTCTACCCTCGGTATAGCTGCATGTAGATACAGAGGATAATAATATGACCGGTAAAATCTTCGCCCTCCTCTTCTAGCCTCTAACCTCTTCTACATCCATCCCTCCTCTCCTCTCCTCGTAATCTCGACAGTCAAAAGTAGGACTCACAGAAGGGAGAAAAGAAAGGAACAAATACTCCTTCACTACCGAAGGCATAATTAAGCGGGCCATCATACCTTGTAAACATTTGTAGATGTGAGAAACGCTGCATGTGAATAGAAGTAGATAATGCGTGTACCAGTAACCGACGGAATAAATCGGCAGCATGATAGTCAAGACTCAACAGAATCATTTATATTTTCATTTCCATTTTGTAAAACTGCATTTCCTTTTGTGTATATCAATTCAAAAAATACCTTACACCTACAGCAGAAAGCCCTTGCTCATTTTGTTTCCGGCTGAAGAGGAGGAGAGATAAGAGATGTATGTAAAAGAGAAAGGAAGATGAGAAAAAAATAAACTGGAAGAATGATGACAAGTAAAATCAGTATATACACTCAACAAAAACGGTTGTTCAGGAAAGGAGAAATAAACACGTCTTTTATTGTTTGTCTTTTTTCCGTTTGTCTTGTTGTTATCCGCCCTTACAAGGAACCTTCACAAAACAAAATTTCTCCTCCGGCCCCCTAATCTCTTTTCATCCTCCTCACACTCATGGCTGGCCGTAAAGCTCATCATCCTCTAGTTCATCAACCGAGCCCTCTTGTCCCCGATTCCCTTCTACCCATTTCTCATGCAACGCCCCCTGTCCCTGCCCTTGTCCGGACTCTAGTCCTTGCCCATGACCATGACCATGACTATGACCATTACCGTTACTGCGCGCGTAATTCTGACCTAGCTCGCTACCTGCTCCAGAGCTTATAGGGGCCACACCCGGCGGTAGTTGCGCATGTCCATCCGGCGGCGGCAAAACACTTCCCATTCCCATCCCCATCCTTCCACCCATACCCAAGCCCCTGGCATCGTTCTCCTTCCCCACACGCGAGCCTGCTTCCTTTGATGCTGCTTCCTTCTCCAATTTGGCTTTGCGCGCTTTAGCTTTTCGTCCCGGTCGGCCTTCGTCTGGTACACCAGGTATGACTGTCCACCAACCGCCTTTACCGCCCGAGTCATCTGGTACTCCATCGACTTTGTTAACTCTTACAAACATTTTCCTATAAGAAGCGAAAGTGATACCGTCAGTTCTCTATACCTGTTACAGATTTACAGAGAAGGAGGAAAAAGACTCACTTCAAACTAAGATTATGCCTAATCGAATTCTGCCACCCAGCCGTCTTCTTCTCATCCAACGTCTTGAAAAACGGAAACCTTTCCGCGATACTTGCATAAATTTGATTCAACTGTAGCTTCCTATCAGGCGCATTCTCAATCGCATGCCGAATCATTTCATGGTACGGATAGGGCGGCTTGCAGTCGTATCCGGGTCGTTCGCCTTCAGTAGGGAGTTCATTGACTTTACGGCCGCCGCCGCCTGTTCGGGGAGCGTGTACGCGAGGGAGGTTAGGCGAAAACTGTTGGGTTTGGGATGAGGAATGGTGATGGGCGTGGGGATGCGAGTGAGAATGGGAAAGGGAGTGGCCGTGACCACGGATGTGGTCGTGTGGGTAAGAGTGCATAGACCCAGAAGACCCTGCAATCGGCGCAGACACAAGATGGTGCGAAATCGCAGATGATTGCGATGCCGTCGAAGACGACGTCGGTGCCCTTCTCGCTGTAGACGCACCCGCAATTGAAGGTAACGCATTTGAAGCTGCATCTTCCTCCGAGATCCTTGAACCGGCAGAGGCAGTATCGTTTAACGGGACGAGATAATCGATATTCTCTTCGACGTGGGGTAGTATCGCCAGTCCGCGAGTGGGAGGAGGTGACATGGTTCCCCGAGAAGACATTGCCCGTCGAGGAAAAGACATGATCTCCCTTGCCGGTGCGGGACCGCCGATAGTCCTTCGACGTTTGTGGCCGAGAACAGAAGTGATGGGTGATCCTTCCACTGCTTCGGCAGCTGCCAACAAGCCGTGAAGCTTGTCTGGTGTACTTGCGCGTCTACGATGTCCTCGCTCAGGCGATTGGCTTGCTCGCCGTTTTCCTCGGCCTCTGAGAAGCATACTTTGCTCAAACGGGTTATGGGAAAGATGCGCTACTTCTTGCTCCGGGGATGCTGCGAGCGGTTCTCCGGGTAAGGATTTCGTACGGCTAACAGGTGTCTTCTCCGCCAATGTGGCAATCTCTGCAAATTCTTCCAGCACTGAACGTGCAGGGGTATCCGGCAAGTGTCGTTTTGAGCTAGAGATGGGTGAAACAAGCGTAGATAGCGTCGGGCTCCTTGACGGCTGTTTTCCTTTCGATGTCGAGTTTGAGTTTGCGGTCGTAATGATATCTCCCGATAGTCTACTGCGGGTATGCGCTGCAACATCCTTGGGCGCCGAGCGGGGTCTATCATCGAGTTCATCATCGTTGACGATATCTTTCCCGTGCCAGATAAGACCTCGGATGGTAGGAGGCTCAGACGATTCAGGAGGGGGATAGTCCCACTGAGAATGGGGGAAAGCGGCAAGGACGGCCTTGTGGATCTCTTGGGCTTCAGGCGCGCGGGGAAAACGTTCAAGGATGAGGTGACGGATGCCATTAAGCGGCATGGACGGAACTAGAGGTGTGTGTGGCGGCGGGACATGATGGAAGTTTGTTCGGAGCCTGAGTGGGAAGTCAGCTCTAGTCAAAAGGTCCAAGGGGGGAGACAGATACTCACCAAGAGATCAAATCAATGCTTGCACCGTTTCGCAAAACCATCTTTGCTTCGAATGCCGGCGCCAAAGGCGAGCTTCCTCTACCTCTTCTTACCTCCCCATCTTCCTCTTGCCCATCCGCAAACAATTTCCTCTCGATTCTCGTCCTCTCACTTGCCAAACCCCGTTCAGACCGACCATATTCGCCAGGTCGGTAGGGGGAATAAGGGGCAAAATGAGTTGTCAACGGATATCGGGAAGAGGTGTGGTGAGGGTCAAAAGAGGGAGGGTAGTTGAGGGTGGAGGAGCTAGAAGTGGTGTTTGGCGACATGGAGGCAGGAGTGGGGTAGAAGCGGGATGATGATGTTTTTTGAGGGGATGTACGTGTTGGAGAGGGGTTACCGTATGACTTAGTCAAAGCTCCAGGCATAGTTGCCTTCGGTGGTTCTAGGTAAGAGCTAGATGGAGTTAGCCGTTGTTCAAATGGGTTGCTAGGAATGAAGGCCGGCGGAAATGTTGACAAATAAAGAACTCAAGTGACTTGGAGAAGAGAAATACACTCTAGCACTGAAATAAACAAAGCCTTTCAACGGTACAAGCAAAGGCATCGAGGTGCGATTGGCCATCCAATACGCCAAAGTCAGCTCGACTGACTGTAGCCAGTGGCAATGCTGGTGAGAGACGGTATTTTTGTACCCTTTTTGGGCGTGAAGGCTCAAGCTGCATAGATAGCTCAAGTCGTAGCGCACAACACCCCACGACGCACCGAGAATCCACCATCGTACAAGCTACAGACTCTCTCGATAGAGTCGAAAACCAAAATAGACACAACGTACTCACCTTCAAGCTCCTGCAAAGGTTCTCCAGCGTGGAAAAAAGCGTAGTTACAAACTCCGATTCCTACGTAAGAGCTACTCCGCAACGGGTGTTGATTAGCAAATTGTCCAGCAGCAGAATACAATGGCAAGAGCACAAAACAGATAGGTTGGGAGGGGCTGTGGTAGGGATGGAGGTAGGTGGATTATGGTGAAAAAGGAAAGAATGGAGGCGTAAAGATAGCGATGACTACGGTAGCGGAAGAAACAAAGGCTGCCACTAATGGTCCCCTTGTTTTCTCCATCCGCCAGGGGCAGTCGACTGGTGCAGACGGGGATATTTTTACCACTACTCGCCATTTCACTTCTCTAAAAAAGGATAAGAGCACTCACCGTCAAGCCCAATGTCTATGCAAAGAACTAGCGTATGTATACAAGGCAGTCTAACTATCGATGTGTCTGCCGCTGGGAGTGGCTGGTGGTGGTACAAAGAAAGGGACGTCGAAGGCGAAGTTTGTAGTTCCTAGTGCTCAGAGTGCTGGGTACGGCTGGGACTGGGTGCGGAAGGTGTGCAGGAGTATACAGTAGGAGTTGACAAGGAATTCAAAAGAGAATATGGGAAACAGAGGGTGTGGTTGTCTCACTTGAGCGAGCTCAGGGCATAAACAAGAACCCGTCAACAAATTCCATTACAGTGGCTGCTGAGGTGGGATTATTCCTAAAGTGACTACCTCACCGATTCCATGCATGCATGTCCCTCTATACACCCATGCATGCCATTCCTCGCTTCTCATACTCACCCCCATGCATATTCCATTCACACTATATCCATACATACGGGCATCTTCCATACGGCTTCCATGACGGAACCAAATATATCACCCGATTCTAGACAAACAACAACAACGTCATCCGTTGGATTTTAAATAATTCATAAAAATAGTGTAGTAGTAAATTTATTAGTTCATGTCATACTCACTTGCCGGTTGCCAGGCGTGGGATTGCGACTATGGATGGTCGGGCCTTATTCCATGCTTCTGCAGAGTCAGCAGAGTAACAGCATGCAGTTAGTATGCCTTGGGCAATCTTACTCTCTCCCGCCGCCACCACGCACTACTATAAGTGCCCAACCCTCATGTGATACCTTTTTTGCCATTTTTAGGACACTTTTCATCAACAAATTTCTCATCTGCGGTCCTGGGGAGTCATTTGAATATTGATGATGACGATACCTTCATGTAAGAAGCGGTTATTATTTATTCTTGGTCTCTAGTTTTGCATTTTGCATCTATTACTCCAATTTCTTCGGTAAGTTTTCTGAATGTCCATACTAATACGACCAGTACAAATGCAGATAAAGACAGTTTCTAATGTCCAGCAACAAAACAACCTTGATCACCTCGGCAGCAACGTGATGAAAATAAACAAAACCAACCAATACTCCTACATCGTCACCTTGCAAGCCTTTTTTCTGCGCTTTACAATATTGGGAAACACGAGAAAAATGACTCATGATAATACGCATGCACGCACGACTTTGACTCCATCCAATAATTTCTCTTTGATCCTCGCGAAACCATTACACTGGGGTTAGGAAACCAACTTGATCGCGCACAGTTTCGGGGTCTTTGAATTCGGGGGAGTTGCACTTGAGGAAGAGTTCATGAAATGCATGAATCTGTTTTCGATACTAGCATTTCACATGAAACTAAAAAGAAAACGGATGCTAAAGAATGGCAGGCAAAAGAGGAAGAATATTTGCATCACTTTTCAAGCGATCCTGAGGAGTAGGCTTTATCTCCTTCTTAATTCCTCCAAAACAACCGTCCCATCCCGCGTCCGCGAGATATATGTATACTGCTCTCAATGTTGGATATGCACCTCCTTCACCTTACATTTTACCACTAGTACCAATCTCCTCGTCATCTTCCATCGATGAAGCGTTTCCGATGCCGGAATCGTTGATGATTAGGTTGGGTAAGGAAGAGGTAGGGTGGATAGGGAAGAAACAGAGATGATGGATAAATAGGACGGAAGTGACTCGAAGTGGGTGAGAGCCAAGGGAGGTACTCATCATGCTCGTTGAGAATGCAGGGCCATCTGACAAAGAGTTAGCTATAATTGGTCAAGGCGTTATTCTTTCCACGGCTTGAACGTACATAACATGGTAAGCCTCACTTCGGTTCTGTCCTCATCTCCGGTGAGGTATCAGAACCGAAAACGACGAAAACTACACCCTTTTCCATTGCAACACAAGATAATCACCTTAAGAAGATCGATGTACCACAAATGTTTCTTATAAGGCTTCTCACAGATGTATTGATGGTCATAGAGGTCCGTTTTCTAAGTCACGTTTATTTCTTAGCATTTGCAGTCTCCTTCTAACACAACAGAGGGATAGTAGGGAGAGATGAAGAGAGACATAACTCTCAGGATACTTTTCCGCCTACCCTCATAAACTTGGCATAACTGAACTTCTACATCTTCTGTTCCTATGCGCTCGACCCATCAATGCCGAACCAGGTTTATTCACTAAAGGAATGTAGCCCCTCGACCTAAGCCAAATAAAGCCAAAACACATGATTCACATCATTCTACAAACCTGGACCCCTACGTAAGTGTCCGGAGCCAGTTCTATTGAACAAGAGACCACAGAATCCTTATATTTCACAGAAACTCTTACAATCCGGTCCTTATGTATCCTTCTTCAAGATTGGTCCAATTTTGCAGCCAAGATATAGGACCAAAGTGCGTTTGGAATCTGATCGGCAATCATTTCATTGATGTGATATTGGCGCTGGTATCGCGAGATAAGGTCCGTTTCTTGGGCTTTCCGAGTTTTGGCAGATGGGATAAAAATGCCGAAATTGGGGTATCATCTGATTATATTTGCGCAAGGAGTGTAACGGTGTCGGGTATGGAATAAAAAAGGACGAGAAGAACGAAGCTTTTCTGATCTATCTCAGCTGTGGTTTTTGTTTGGTTTCGCGGGATTTGAACCTGATCGGCTTTCGGTCAATCTCCGACGAGTGAATTGATCACCGTCAGCCGCAAAAGCCGCCTACGCTCTTCGCCCAGATCTCAATATGGTCACTCTTCTATTATGATTTGTGACCTTCCTTCCAACCCATCTCCGGTGGATGTAAAATAACGTGGTCCTCTATTTAACAGTCACCGCGGTCCAACTGTTGCAAGCCCAGACAGTGTGTAACTCGGAGCAACTGCTGAGCAGGATGTCTTCTGATTAATCAGCAGACTCTCTGTTCCTGAGATACGATAAACTGTTTGGTTCAGTTTAAGGCCTTATAGCTGCTTATGTAATGATAATTGATAACAACGAATTCTTGCAATTGCTGCTCATGCTTGTTGCAGATCTTTCTTGAGTGACTAGACACCCTGGAGACCTGCCTTCGCGGACTGTCCATCCTCAATCCCACTCAGCCAACCGCTACCGTCCTCCAGTGCTCCTCTCCCTGGTGGTGACATTCCCCGAGTTTTACGGCCCCTCGAACCATACAACAAACAGCAATCGCCATAACTTGGATACCTGTGACGTATTATATGCCCAAAATATCATGCTAGATTTTGGATAGACGAGCATGCTGATGGCGCAACTGGAAGTGGCGAAGCTCTCAAAGTCTTTTCCCTTTCACGATGGCCAATGGGTTGAATTCTAGGGCCCAGTTTTGAGAAAGATCGATGGTCTCCATGTCACTGAGCCTGTCGACGCGAGGTATAGCATTCGCCTTGCGAGGTAAAGCTTATCATCGTACAATCGCACCGACGATACGAAGTGCCTCTGGTTGTCTGGGTCAATTCCTCCGTCCATCCTCTTTTCTTGCGATACTCCATCACCTTTTTACGCAATCTTGGATATTATATTAAGGAGTTTTGTTATTCGGCCTCTATGGGGACAGTGAATGACGCCGCACGCTACAGATGCCCTCGCTGTCGCGTTATTCATTTCAAGGAAGCCTTTGTCGAATGATATTGAATGAATGACACCAATACTTAGTTCTGGTCGTGTATCTAACTTTGAGTCAGACGCTAGAGGAAAAAGCGGTCTGATACCAAATTACTATGGGTATATTTACCTTCCGAGCACTCTATCTATCTGACACTCTGACTTCCCGCCGACTTCCCACATTCGGGCATTCTCCAGGCGTACGCTCATCTAACAATGAAAAGCTTATTATGAACAGACATATGTGCTACCAGCCTTGTCTTTCAACATCGATTCCCGCGCCTTCCGTGGCATACTTCATTTATGTTGAAAAGTCGGATATGAGATACCGAAAGGTAAGGGATCTGTATGGTCTGATCGATTGTATCTCCCTGATTCGCATTTATGTTCAGCTGGTCGCCTTATTCACTCGTCGACTATCCAAGCATTACGGCACACCCCATTTCCACTAATATCTCTCTCCACGAACAACCTTCATCATCCATCCCATCATCTATCCTTCTCCAACACTCCTCTATCACTTCCTCAACCACAGCGGTCTCGTACGCTGTCTGACAAGTAAAGGATCTAATGATTCCCCTAGCGCGTTGGCGGTGAAAAGGCTCAACGAGGACACTGCTAGCAATGAGAAGTGGCTATCAAACATAAATCAGCATGGTGCCCATGTGTACAGTAATACGAGAATGAACGTGCGTACCCAGCTCATACCCTCTACCTTTGGTCCCACTTGCTCACAGATGGCCAGCGTATCCATAGCATGCTTCTGTACCTCCGCATCTCCTCGCGCTTTGCCCAATAACTCTTTCTTGACCAAAATTTGTAGCCCGTGCCATAGCGCTACGGACCCATCTTGTGTCCTCTTGTGCCGTATTACAGGGACAACTTGCTCATACCACACATCAAGATCCTTACATATATTCGCTGTACGCTGATTGACGTCGGCGATCCATGCTGATTGTGTGTCGAGCGTAGGGCTTAGGTATTTGAAGTATTGCAAGTGTTCCCAGAGAAGGTTGTTGACGCGTACCATGAGAGGCATTTCACTGCGATGAATGCCGGCGTAAGATTCAATAGTCTTTTTAGGGATGATGTGTCAGCAGGGGACCGAAAGAGAACAAGGAGGCAGAAATAGGGAAACTCACATCTGGGAGGACTGGGTCTTTCCTTTCTAGTTTTTCCCACCATCCTGTCCCTTCGTCAAGTACAACACATGGCTGCCCCGTCGTCATGCAAGCTTTCCACCAAATCAGAAACAGATCAAGGTACCTTACAAATACTGAAAGACTAGGGCTATACTCACACATCACTTCGAGAAGGACCAGATGCTCCACCAGACACACTCTCAGCGCTGTTGGTTGAATGTAGATCCCTTCCTTTGGGTTGCCAAACAAAGCCCGCTCACAGCCTCCTCTTAGGTGGATTGAAGCTCGAGCTAGGCGCAAGACTTCTCTCCAGAACTGGTTCGCTCCAAGGAGCTAGCATCGACACATCAGCAATCCCAACCAATTACTATAGAACGAAGGCAACTACGACTTACATCCGCATTGCCCATCATCATGCATGCCGCTAGAAACACATCCGACGTCACTTCTTCTTTTATATCCCTGGCTGCTCGCAGATATTTTACTCCCTTTTCTCTGTATTTGAATCCTAAATTGCGAGTATGACCGTTGGTATTAGGTGCACCCCCCTTTTCTTCAAGTCTGAGTCCTGTGGTCAGCAGGAAGCCAAAAAAAGAGGAAACTGATTGCCAAACCCACGATGCCAAATGAACGGCCCCTGTGGCCAAAGTCCCCAGTCTGAGCGCTGCAACACTTAAAGGCGCTTCGCCAGTTGGACACAGAAACAGCGGGATGATGAGGTCTACCCAGGGGTTGAATTCCTCGTTGACAACCATAGTCGATAGGGTATACGTAAAGCAATGGTGGAACTTCATCCAGAGCATCAATACCCCATCAAGGTTATCGCACAGGAATACTCACACAGCGAAGCTCATCTTCGTCCGGAAAAGTATCCCTCAGGAACTCCGGGGGATCTACTGGGCCTAAGAAGAATTGTCCCATCCTTGTATCTCGACATAGTGCCATCAAAAGCTCCATAGGATCCATCCGCTTTACTTGCGTTAACGGTGTTCGACCCAATGATCTGAGTGAGGGACTACAAACGCCGGAAGCATACGATGTCGGCGTCACCCCGTGTCCAGGGCTAGGTGGGACGGGGGTGAGGTGAGCCGAGAATGTAGAAACAGTGGGCTCAGTGGGGAAACCTTCGCCGCTGATGGTTTGTGAATGCCGATGGGCCGGAGGGGAGGGATCACTGTGCACATGTCTTTTGCGGAGGCGATCTTCGATGGCTTGGGGGTCAAACCGTTTCTTTGGGGGATATACACACTGCAACATATGATGAATGATGAGCTGCGACTTTATGCCTCTAGGCAGTACGCGCAACTCACCTCTGCGCCGTAATTGACGCATCTTCTACATTCTGGCTTTTCTGCATAAGAATACGGATCAGAAAAGTTCATACAATATCCGAGGCGTATGTTAATGATAAGTGCATACCCAGGTCGCATTTCTGAACACACGTTATCTGTAAGCGATAACCGAGACGTTTGAGAAAGCACTCACCACTCTCCTACTTCGACATACAAGACATCCATTCCTTGTTCTATCGACAGCGCACGGAAGATTAGCAGATCCATCGAGTGATTACGAAGGTAGTATCTAACCTTGAAGTAGTTTTGCGTTTATTGATAGGCTTTAGATCATCCGCTCCGGAGTTCGATCCGGTTGAGCTTGGCACAGACGGATCTGCCATACTAACACTAGAGTGATATATAACCAAATCTACCAAGACAGAAGCCTAAGATGATGTAAAGCGCGGACGACAAGTTACGAGATATTCGTCTCGTATTGCTCGCCAAAGTCGCCGGATAGGCGATGAACACGAGATGTGCGAGGAGGTTGTAATTAGCAAATTATTTATTCTTCCTCCTGCTTTGTAATTTTAGTAAGATTTTTTTTCCCATATCACTCCATCTTCTGCAATCCCCCACCTCGTCTGCAGCATTAGGGATATTTTAGCCACCGACTGCCCCCTCCAGTTTTTCCTAGCTCATTCACCCATTCCTTCATCTCTTGCTCCTTCTTTTTTCCACCAGACCCTCGCTTGAGACTATTAAGGAAATTGGGAGACTTTGCGCAAGTAACCACCGTTGAGCAGAACAACCATTGTAATAGAGAAAATAGATAGATAACAGGAAGACTGTCCGCAGCAGTCTGATATGATGGTTATGGTCCTTTTTACTGTACAGTCGGTATTGTAGTCATACATTATGCATGTACAAAATAAAGTCTGCATACAGGAGCTCTATTCTACATGTACTGTGGTTTTGTTGTCGTTTGCATTTACTCTTTCTCCTAAGCTTACACAACCACTTCACTTCTTGACTTTTGCACCGCACAATACAGTAATAGCTTCACCAGCATCAACAACCATCCAGAAGTGGCAAAGCTAGTGACTAGATTTCCATTCAAATGCCGAATATACTGAGCGATTTACTGAATGCGAACCTCTTGATCGGCTTCGAGGTGATTAATCGCATTATGAGAACCGCCACCAAACTGGTTTTCCAGGGCTGAGAAGTCGGATTTGGGATAAGAAACGGTGATGAAAGGCATAACTACGATGGATGACATCAATATCAGTATGAATCTTTCTTACGGCTGAAAAAGTATTGAGTGGGAGAGAAGAGGAAGCTTACGCTTGGAATCTACGTGATCGTCGCTGACGATCTTGGCACCCTTGGAGGTGAGTTCGGAGATTGCCTTCTGCCTCTCATCAGAAGAGGAGGTCTTCTTGAATTGGACGATTACTGCTCGAAAGTGGTCAGCCTGTAGTTGACTGAAACAGATTATATTATTAGGAAGCAGCCCAGTTGTTGGATCAAGTCAAAAACGATGGTGGTGAGTCGGAGAAGACGGACGGCGGCGAATCAAGATTGTGTGATAGCAGCTAAAGCCGAGAGACGACACGAATACAGTAGCAGATGTAATAAAGAGCGAGATCTTGAAAGACTATGACAGCCTGAGAGTCGATCCGAGTCTTGCGGAAACAGGTCCCAGAGCCACCAACCAGCAACCAAAAGCATGAGACCAAAAGCGGAACTCACTGTTTTGTTCGGGCATGGTGTCAAGGACGACGAGCTGGGTGGATGGGAAGTGATAGTATGCGTATGCGAGGAAAGAGACTGTAACGAGGAGGATGAGTGCGTACAGGGGTCTTGTGTTTATCTGCATTTATACAAAAGCGAGGTGTGAAGGGAAGAGGTGTTGTGATGTGACGACGGAATGGCCGCGGGGGTCTCAATGGATGCGTCGGTGATCGGTGATGCGCGAGAAATTGGCACAATATGACGTCACACAGCCGATTGTTGAGCCTATTCATGCCGAAGGATCGAATCTCGCAGTCTTGAGATGATGCACGATGGGGGCCGGCGGCTGATCGGGTCTGCGTCTGAGTGAGCATATATATGTATGCCTTCACTTATTTAAATTCCCCATAATTAGAACGCACTCACCCTACATCATCACGCCAGCAATGCCCCCAGGAGAGCAACCCAAGCGACGTCTTTCGACCACCTCAAGCAGGCAGCCTACCACCATCCAAGACATCTTCATCGGTGTCGGCCTCCAACTTGCGCCCCAGCCTGATATTTCCGAGGGACAAGAGGATCCTGGTAGGGATCTCGAATACAGTGCGGTCATCCACGACGGTACCGGTATCATTGATAGCGAGACGTTCCATACGACCTTTCACACGTATGGCAAGGATGAAGATGGCCTTGCGGCGGAAATGAAAAGGGTCGCGAGGGATATGCTCTATTTGTTGAGAGCTATTCAAACTAACCGGCAGGTCAACGTAAGTGATTCTTTAACGTTTTCGCATCCGGACCTTTTTCTGTGGATAAATATCGTCGTCATCTGGATAGATGGGTTCTCCACATCTTCTTGGATCAGGCTGGATTGGCCCCCATCAACGTCCCGAACTTTTTTTCGGAAGGCATAGGGAGTAGTTCTCCTGGGTTGTTTCAGCTCATCTACATGATATTATTCACTCCCGGTTTGACTTCATTTACGGTAGACATCATGCTAATCCCAAATAACAGGTCAAGATGATCGCCGTCGCCGAACCTGTTCCTGACGAGCTTCGAGCCAAGAATGGAGTTGAATTCTTCCCTACTCTGTGGCTTCATATGGATGCTATACCGTATGTCATTTCCCATTAGGATCCATTCCCAATACTAATCCTTCCCTCTCAACTGTCAGATTCATCACCACTCCCTCTACTTCCATCTTCACCAAGCTTCCGGCTCCATCTACTATTGCCAGCGGGACAGCCGCCGTTTCTGCAGCTGTCAAACACCTCCACCCGGTGCGTCGCCTTCTTTCAAGGTGCTTGAACTATACTGATGAGCTTGGCAGGCTACTCACTCTGCAACAACTGCTGATGTCGCCCCGAAGGACCACCATGTCCAAGTCGACTGCGATGGCCAAATTCGACTTTGCAGTATCTTGCAATACCAGCAAAGCTCTAGTGAGGCCGTATGTCTCTCCGCGTCCTATCATTTTCCAAGCATTGACTTACTTCTTTTCTTCTACAGCTCTGGGCGAGATTCACGGCCCTCTCAAGGCTCTTGAACGCGAACAAAGTTTCCATCGCATTTTTCTCAGCCACTCCCCAAGGTGGAGGTGTCGCCCTCATGCGGCACGCCCTCATCAGACTCTGGCGAATGGTCGGCCTCCCTGTCAAATGGTTCGTCCCCGAAGGCCATCCTACGGTGTTTAATATCACCAAGACCAAGTTCCATAACGTCCTTCAGGGTGTTTCGCCCAAAGACGTGGAGATCGGCGAGACGGATAAGACCTGGTTTGAGCTTTGGACTGAGCAGAACTGTGAGCCTTGACTATTTCAAGGGTGTCTTTTATGTACGACTGATGCTGATATTAAATTTCAGATGAGAGTTTTTGGAGCAATGGAGCTCTTGATGCTAGCATAATCGTGATCGACGATCCACAACGTGCGTCCAGTTGCTTTGCATTTAGTCTTAGGTTTAATATATTCTACAGTGACTGCTCTCATCCCAATCATCAAGAAGAAACGACCAGATGCCAAAATCATCTTCCGTTCTCACATCCAAAGTAAGCTTCAGATACTTTCCGTCTCATCATGATGGCGAACAAAATTGATCATCCGTTTCAGTCCAATCAGATCTTACAGACGATCCCTCTACCGTTCAGTACAGGACTTGGAATTATCTCTTCAACTTTATCAAAGATGTTGACCTTTTCCTCGCTGTGCGTTTCCTCTGCCTCCCTCCGCACACAAGATTGAATAACTGATCGTCTTTCACAGCACCCCGTGAAATTCTTTGTCCCCAAGAATGTCCATGAAAACCTTCCCGTCCTGTACATGGCCCCTTCCACTGACCCTCTCGATGGATTGAACAAGATGTATGGCCGCGCTTCCGTCAGGTACTACCGTCAGTACTTTAACCAGCTCTCCCAGGCTCAATGTGGAGTCAAGATTGATTGGGATAGAGGTTACGTCTGCCAGATTGCGAGATTTGACCCCTCCAAGGGTATGTACTTGACAGTCTTCCGGCCACCATGAGGAATTGTCTGCTGAGCTGTGTTGCCACATGCAGGTATCGATGTTCTCCTGAAAGCATATCTCGAGTTCCGACAGAAACTCGAAGAGTCCGAGAACCCACCACTTGACAATGGTCCGCAGCTTATCATCATGGGCCATGGAAGTATTGATGATCCTGATGGCAGTTGGGTATACGAAAAGATCCATGACACCCTTAATTCGCCAGGGTATGAACTCATCCATGGCGATGTGGCTGTTGTCAGAGCTCCTCCTTCTGATGCGCTCCTGGGTTGTATTCTTCAAGGTGCCTGGGTCGCCACCCAGCTTTCTACCCGGTACGCTCCCGTCTTCTCAGTCCATGGTATCATTGCTGAACTTTGCTCGACGTCGTAGAGAAGGATTCGAAGTCAAAGTCACTGAAGCTATCAACAAGCGAGTGCCCATCATCGCCTCTGACGCGGGCGGTATTCCGCTCCAAGTCAAGGAAGGGAAAAACGGCTGGATCGTCCCTGCGGGTGATGCAGCAGCTGTTTCTGAAATATTGTACAAGATCCATAAGGGCGAACTGAGTGTTCACCGAGGTTTGTCTGTGGAGAAAGAATTGGATGGGAAAAGTGACCCCAACAGTGTCGCTCAAGAATGGGTACGTCTTATTCAACCCTGCCATTCATATTTTTACGTTCAAAGTGTGTGTATGTACTGATTACGATTATAGGTCGGCAACTTTGACGAAGCGTACCGTAAGGTTCATGATGACGACGGTGCCACTTCGGAAGACTTCTGGACAGTTGGTAACGCCACTCGATGGATGTTACTCTTCGCCAAGCTCCTTGATCTCAAGATCGACCAAACCGGCGAGGTCAGTGAGCAGGATGTAAACGTTTTGAAGGAGCTCGAGAAGGAGAAGTTGCCCAGTAAGGGAGAAGCGGGCGGAAACGTGTGGCACATGTTAATGGGGGACGACATGTTGCAGGGTGAGGGCGCATTGATCTAACTGATTACAGTGTCGTATGTCTCTTGCTGCGTTAGGAGTAGAAAATCAGAACCGTTGTTTAATAATACATAGTTGTGAGAATTAGAAAAGTGATGAGGTATATGTGTACATTTTCAAATACAGTGTTGAAGTCGATGTCCTTTGTGCATCTAAAATCTTCTACACTCACAATCCCCCCATTACAGTACTCACTTCACACCCTTCCCATTCTCCTCGCTCTTACCAACCCCAACTCTCCTTCACAACTCCTAACCAACCCTTCCATCTCAACACCCACCACCCCACCATCTCCACCCCATCCCTTCTGCGCACTCATTACTGCCCGTCGTCCTACAACTATTGCCATCTCTAACCGCTTCACTAACTCATCCTCTCCCTTCTGCCCTTCGTCTTCTGGATTGTGAACCCGATCGAGCGCGAGGAGTTTGCTCCATTCGGCCAGGATAACAGCTTGGATAGGGTGGTTCTGAGGGAGAGAGATGCAAGAAGCCGAGTACGCTGACGAAAGGTGGGAGATAGCCAGGTTGAGTTCGGAGAATGTTGAAGGTGGGATCAGGAGAAGAGAGTGGAGTCGGAGTAAAGCGAAAGTAGGATGAGATGACGGTGGGGTAAGGGAAAGTAAGTGGGAGAGGAGGGTGGGAAGTACTTTGAGAGCATATGATTTGTCTAAGAACGAATGGTTGATATTCTAGCCGGTTGCAATAATTGAGAGAAAGTGAATGGAAAGGCTTACCTAGCGTTCCCCGTTCGTCTGACTCCAGAAAACTCATTCCCTCGCGTACCAACTTCCTTACTCTATCCGCATCTACTTTGAAATCTTGGTTACATGCAATGCACCGTACCTCAACTTCTCCTGTCGCATTTTCCACTGCAAAGTTCAATTAGAAAACGACCTCCGTCTTCTTTTTCTACATGATAAACGATCACCTACACGGCATTGCAGCTTTACCTTCTTTCGAGCATTCTCCATGTCTCACACACCACCTTGGATCAACCCATGATTGCCCTCCATTTGCCGTCGATTCTGATTTTTGACAAAGCGAGCAATGGCAGACGAAGTGGTACCTTGATAGCAACTCTGATTGGCGATGGTGATATGGCGTCGAAGTGTCGATATATGATGTCAGAATCTGCATATAGCCGCCATTAGTCGGCTTCCTTTTCGGCATAAATGCCCATAATTCTGCACATTCCAGCAATTGGGGCAGTAGGAAACAGAGAAAAGCAAGAAGGGCTCACCTCTTCACCTGGAGGAATATCATTCAGCGCAACTAAGTAAATATCTCGCCCTCCTTTGGGGAAGACCGCTATAGCATTTGGTTCACACGAATGGTTCGCAAGTGCTAAAAGTGGAGAGACGGACATCCCAACAGGCGCGAGAGAGGGGGATGTGAGCGTAAACGCGTTGACCTGGATCTATATGCCATTTTCCCTGTCAGTTTCAGATGATGCATCTACTGTCTGACAATAGGAGAACAGAGGAAGAAGGGACCTACGGCAGAACATAGATTTAGAACGTCACCAACACCGTTAAAGCCATAATCACTCATATCAGACGGGTGTAGCACAGCTGGGTCTTCCCCAGGCAAAAGAGGTTTCGAGGCAGAGAGGTAATGTTCAAGATGCTGGACTTGCGAGGCCAGTTTCATGATGTCTTTTTCAGGTGCCTGTTTGACGTCTGCAGTAGCATAAATATGAAAGCAAAATAGTGTCGATCAGTGAATTTGGAAAGGCAAGGGGATAAAATTACAAACTCACGAGACTCCATGAGGCCCAATTTATCCCACCATCCATCCCTATCCTCCTTACCTTTACCGGCCTGCATCTTGGCTCGCCGTTGCCAACACAACCTCCCCACCGCTCTGACACCTTCCGGCCCTGCCCATCTCGCATCACCCTCATCCTCCACCCTATCAGGGTAGGTTTTATGGTACATAGTACGTAACCTTGAAAAAGCCGTACATTCTTGCTTATGGATCGGCCAATCTGCCAGTTGACATTCCTTTTTTGTTCAACCATTCGAAACATCAGCTTTCTTTACTCTGAGCTCTCAACCGAGATAAACCAATAGAGGGGAAACTGACGTACACGCGAACAGTAATGTAGAGTTTTACACTTGCTGCACCGGCTCAGTTTTACTCTCACAGTCTTGCCAGATATGTTCCCGCTCGCAAGAAAGATCTCTTTTTCTGAAGGCGTCAGAAAACAGCCATGACAGGTAGTCGTCAGGTGGGGAGTGCCAAGGACGGAGACAGAAGGCGGTAAGCGCATGATACGGGAGCCTGTTACGCCGAAATCGATTCATACGTTAGTCATCATATTTCTCTTCACGCAATGAGCAAGGTAATGCGGAGTCGTAAGAGGATAGACAGACTGACCTGGTTTGAAAGACTTGGTAGATACCAAACCCCTTCCCCGTCCGGGAATATCCCTGACCTCAATACCAACTCCACTCAGCTCCTTTTCATATAGCTTCGTTAATTTGCTCTTGGTGCCTGACACTTGCTTCGCCTTGGTTGTCTCGGTTGTAGTTGTGGGTGCTGTGGGGGCTATTGTTGACATGGAACCAGACTCCTGAGTGTCTTCTTCCAAGACTTGATCATCTTTATCATTCCTTACACAGCTGTTTTCCCTAGATGACGAGACTTGCTCAATGGTTTGTCTATCTGGACTCTTAGATACATTCGTACCAGGACCTATCGCCTCTTCATGCACTATTCGGGCATTGTTCTGCACCGAACTTTTTTGCCGTGCGGTCCTTGTTGCTCTGAGGGACTGGAAATTAGACATTCTCAAGTCCAGTTGAGTGATTGATTGGGATTGGTTTTGATATGGCAAAGTGAATAGAATGCGAAGGATCCACTAATGGGCTAATAATCGGCGAATTGAGCAATGCGAAGAGATGAAGAGGTCAACTCCTTTAACTTGGTACGTTACAAGGGTCCCCAATAGGAAACAACGTCAGTCAGCCCACGGTATTTCTTCATTTGCGTAAGAGTAATCCAATTCCGGCATTATGATAAATGAAAAATTCATTTTTCTTCTATATAATTTTTTGCATTCCGATCCAACAACAATTGGGCTTCGGTGGCATAGCCGTTTCGTTGGTGCAGTGGTAGCATGCCCTCTTAGGGTTGGATTGCGTAAAAGCTTTCCGGCTTTGGGGGTGGTCCTCGGTTCAATCCCGGGACGAGACCCAATATCTTTTTTTGTTTTGTTTTTTTCAGTTAAAATCCAGACTGCTGCTGCATCGCGTGTGCCTTGCCGCCAGATCTTGCATACGGCGTAACGATTGGGATTTTTCCCAATTTATCTAGACCTTCGTTCCCAACAACAAAGAAGGACTTCAAACTGAGTACTGGCTATGAGTCCATGATCACTGCTGGCGAAATGGTCACAGGTATCCCTAACAGCTCTAGTACTACGGATCAGTCATACTGTAATATAGTCCCTTTTGTCCCAAAAAACGAAACAAGGCATCCAATAGTGACGCAAGGCTAAGAGTACAAAGAAGTACAATAGCAAGTAATCTCTTAGGTCACTTAACCCTCGCCCTTCGCAATACAATCAGACCTACATCAGATCAACAAGACATATTTCCCCGCCTCGTTCATTACTTTGTCCAAGGCTCCTGGAATTCTCACTTCCCCCAATCGGACCAATGACTCTGTAGTTCGCATTTCTCTATTGTCTCCCTTGATTAGTGCCGGTATGACGAAAGTTGCCAGAGGACTGTTGCCTGAAGCTCGGGACGGACCTATGCAGCTTTGTGTCACGGGCGTCACGTCAGTCAGCGTAGCTGCCCGGCGCTCAACTCGGATGATGTAGAACTCGACGAATGAAAGTGAAGGATTCACGCCTAGCAGAGCCGGACGGAAGAATTGCCAGGCTGACGGAACAGAAGCTGGACTTAGAGGAAGGAATAGCCAGGGCCTGAAGGAGCAGGAGCTGGACTAAGGGCTGACTGAAGCGACTTAAAAGAAAAGAATGCTCGGAGGCAAGGTAGTGAGAAAGGACAACAGTATTGATTTTCTAGGGACTATGAAAACTACGAAAAGCTATCTTCTTATATACCTTTCCTTCCTTCTGCTTACTCATCTCTCTCGGGAGAAAGTTATCGCTAACTCGTGGCGGGGACGGAGCTGTCGGACCGGGGGGGGAAATGAACACTGACCAAGTGTCGGGGAAGAAGAGGAGAGTGCTGACCAGGCGAAACGAAAGAAAAGGCAAGCCGAAAGATGCCTCGGTTGATTTTGCAAGAATCGGGCGATAGATCGCGGTCGTCTGAGGTGGAGGTTTGTTTGGTTACTTCGGGGACGAGGTGGTGGAATAATATCCCGTTGCCCGGTTAAAGACGCCGCAGAGTGTGAATCTTGCATAACATCGTGACATTTTGTTATTGTATGAGGCGATCGTTGACTGAGGCAGAGGATGGATGACTGGTGAGGCATACAGTTGTTGTTGGATGTTGGAGCGATGCTATGTACTTGTGAGACATACGATGAATGACTATTATGATACTGATTGTTTGAATATTTGGGAAATTTGAGAGCTTCTAAAAAAGTCAAACAAAGAGGAAGGGCAAAAATAAATTGAGGAATAGGAGGAAATACGAAGCTACCGAACGAAAGTTGAACGACAACACTTTCAGTTATTTGACAAACAAGCGGAGGGCGACGAACTGCTGAGGTGCAGAAGTTAATAATAGTGAGTATCAATGGCGGTGCGATTCCGTTATTCTGCTCACTCATGGCCTATGGGTAAAACATCACCTAAACAGGGGTAAATGCTGGTCATGTCTACACCTCGCTGTCGACTGGACCCGCGATGCACATTCGTTACTCCCTTATTTACGTGAACTAAAAACATCGAATCGACCGACTTAAAATAACATAGAAATATGACATAGATAATCATGGAAAACGTCTTCAAACCAACAATTGGGCTTCGGTGGCATAGCCGTTTCGTTGGTGCAGTGGTAGCATGCCCTCTTAGGGTTGGATTGCGTAAAGTTTTCCGGCTTTGGGGGTGGTC
The DNA here is from genome assembly GCF_000091045.1 of Cryptococcus deneoformans JEC21. Taxonomy (NCBI): domain Eukaryota; kingdom Fungi; phylum Basidiomycota; class Tremellomycetes; order Tremellales; family Cryptococcaceae; genus Cryptococcus; species Cryptococcus deneoformans. The sequence goes on from NC_006692.1 coordinate 1,286,768, forward strand.
CTCGGTTCAATCCCGGGACGAGACCCATTATATTTTTTCGTCTTATTTCTGCCTTCTTCATCTTTCTGCATTGCATATTTCTAAATTGATGTTGAATGGCACATGTAATGCAGGAAGAACAGAGTAACGAAGATGGATACAGCGGTGTGGAATTTAAGTGTTTCAACAATTTCATTGGAATCAGCTTTTATATACATTCATCTGTTGCTGATAAGCTACCGACCGGCTGCAGTCGTTCCAGATTTTGTCAGCCTCTTTCCCTCTTTTGTATCCGTCGATCGGTATCAAGACGCATCATAAGGATTGATTCAAAAGTCGTCGGAAAGAAGGAGAAAAGAGAGCCGAGACCGATGACAGAAAATGAAGGGCACAACAACCACGTTTCAGGTCCCCACGCAGCGTTGGCGTTGATCTACCAAGCAAGCTTCCGGTGCGTGGTGCGAGCTTTTTTTGTTTCCGTCCGGATATAACTTTACTCCTTGAAATCACTGCCGCAGTGGTAATGAGCATCCCTTGTGAAATTTTAACAGCTTTTGAGAGGTCTATAGCCTCGAAACATTTTGAAGACAGCATATTGAGCAGATATGTGCTGACAGGAACTTTAGAATTGTGTTCCTTGGACAGACATTTTCACAAATAGTTTTGTGCATTCCGATTCAACAACAATTGGGCTTCGGTGGCATAGCCGTTTCGTTGGTGCAGTGGTAGCATGCCCTCTTAGGGTTGGATTACGTAAAGTTTTCCGGCTTTGGGGGTGGTCCTCGGTTCAATCCCGGGACGAGACCCAATATCTTTTTTGTTTTGTTTTTTTCAGTTTTTCATGTTTCGACATAGCGTATTTCTATCTTTCGACATAGCATATTTCTAATAGTGATGCTGAATGGCACATGTAATGCAGAAAGAAAAAGTAATGAAGATGGACACAGTGGTGTGGAGCTTAAGTGTTTCAGCAGTTTCATTGGAATCAGCGATTATAAACATTCATCTGTTGAAGATACAGTCTGGCTTCTCACATGGGAGGTGATTAACAGAGCATTCCAACTTGCTTGGGTGTCGCAAACGGTCGTATTAGATATTCATGTTCTGTACGTTCACTCTGGGTATTAGAAAAACGACGCATATGGAAAAAGTCGTCGGTAGCATACTGCAGCTTCTATACAGTAAACAGAACCAACCCAGACAACGAGCTTTTTCTATCACAACCAACCTGTCTAGCGCACTCATGCCGCCCTGGAGACTCCAGTCTCTCCATCGTACGAGGACCCCAAAGTAAAGGCACTGCCTCCAACATTCATACTCTCAACTCTTTTCACTTTCCTGTTCCTCCCTCGTCCCCCTATCCCTTCTTCCCTTTCAAACTCATCACCATTAATCTCCCGCTCCCTATCCTCCGCCTTTTTTCCCCTTCGAAATAAAGGGGACCCAGATTCGGGAATTCTGACACACAACATACACACCAACGCCCCTCCAACACATGCTGCGGCAAGCGCAAATACTGCAGCAGCATAGTATTCTACCGTACTGGCGAACAGCATGCCAAACATGAGTGGACTGACCAACGTTGCGCCCAGAGCGTGGACGACAGATAGAGCACCAAAGAGGCGGCCCGATTGGCTTGGATCGGGAAGGAGCGAGAGCGCAAGTGAGTTTGCGGCAGGTGTTGAGGGAGAACCGAACGTGGCGAGTGCAGTGAGGATGATGAATGCTGATTCCGAGGAACCAAAGGAGAGAATGAACCACGGAACGAATTCTAAAAAGAGGCAGAGACGTATAGTAAAGAGGTCGAGGTGGCTGGTGTGTGCGTCACCACTGACGGGTGACGAGGAAGAGGGTGGAACATGGGAAGAGTTATGGGTTGACATTGGTTGAGAGGATAAAGAGTCTTGAGAGGAAGTAGATGTCGTGATAGTTGAACCACCATCTTCAGCTTCGTGTTCGGCAGACTTGGGTGCGATGTGCGATTGATTAAGGCGGGATTTGACATATTTCGTTATCACTATGTGCCAACCTGATTAGCTTAATATTCCTGAGTTCAAAAGCAATTTATCTGCTTGCCTGGAACTAGGACGATAAGGATGAAACTTCGGAGGAAGGCTACCGCAGACATGTATGGCCCAAGCTACAAGTCACATTTCAGCATTCTTACTCGAGCATTCAGCAAACTTCCACAGATCAAAGAGGACTCACCTGTGCGGATGTCCAACCATAGGCGTAAAATGAGTATTGCGTTTTTGTCAATAAAATACCCTGCCCATCATTAGTATCCTGCCTGACACTATAGTTATGAAACCAATCGAAAGAGATAGATACTCACATAGAGCATCGACATCAAAAACATACCCATTCCCATAACAGTCATGTTCCATTCCCTCCTCACTCTTCCACCTAGCCTGATTTCTCCGTCTCCGTCTCCATTTTCATCTTCCTCCACAAGCTTCGGTAAGAAAATACCCAAGGGGGCCAAGAACGCAGTAGTTTTCTTCCCCAGCCTTTTGATAGTCCCCACCATTTTCTTCCTTCTCTTTGACTGGCCTCCCATTCCATTTGAGCGTAAAGACTGGCCACTAATAAGAGGATCTTCCTCGTCCTCTACATGCTCTCCTCTCTCATTCACCCTCACCCTTGGCAAAACAGGCGCTTCATCTTCCCACTCTATCTCTGCTGCTTCGCGTCGCGCAGCAGCGTCCTCTGCCAATCGAGCGTTCTTCGCGAGGATGAGTCGGGCGTCGGAAGAGAGGGATTCGGGGAGGAGAAAGAGGACGAGTGGGATGGAAAGGGAATAAAGAATGAGGTTGATATAGAATGGAGTCATACTTTTTGATATTTGATGTTAAGAAAAATCGTGGGTTCATGGGAAGGAAAGACAGGGAGATGTTGACTCACATGTCACCCGTAGATTGGATAAGTATACTACCCAAAACCGGTCCACAAGCGAACCCAGCCATCATGAACCCCATCGCCCTCGAGAAAGACATCACCCTGCTTCCATCGGGGGTGATGTCAGATAGATAAGCGTTGACTGTTGCTGTAATGGTAGAGAACCCGCCGAGAAGACCTTCAACAGTAGGTCCGATAAGGAGAGAACGGTAACCGCCGGGTGCAAGGTGTGGGAAGTTAGCAACGAGAATGAAACATAGCTCGCTGTTAAACGCAGGCGACTTAGCCATGTGACTAGATAGGAGAGAAAACAAACAGATAAAATGAAATGACAGGCATGGGACTTACTTGAGGAATAATCCAACTTCTACCACAGCCATAACCTTTGTCCTCCCCCATTTATCGGATGTGCCTCCCCAAAAGCCTGTGGTAAGAGCCGATAAGAAACCCATGGTAAGGGTCAATGCTGGAAAAAATTTAGTGTGAATTAGGCTCCAATTCCCTTATTACATCAGGATGGACAGCGGAGGAGAAACTCACTCATAGTCAGTTTCGCAGCTGCTGCTTGTACCTTGGGGTCTTTTTTACACAACTGAGGGTCAATCTCCCTGAACGGTCCTCCTCTCCTTCCTTCCTCCTTGTCGCTATGATCTTCTCCCTTGTCCTCACCCTTGCCATCTCCAGTGTTTCGGCCCGAGTCATCGCCGATAGGCTGCTTGGGCCCAGGCAAAGGCCCTGCCGAACCTGGTTCGGTGTTCCGCTCAGCATGAGGAGGATGGTTACGGCGATACTCGTATATCTCGTGTTGGAGATGGATGAACCATTTGTCCGCTGGAGAAAGATCTGTTTGGCGAGTGACGTTGGTGGTGAGAGTATCTACAATGGTAGGGTCGATTATCCGTTGTCCACGGTACTGATCGACAGGGATGAAAACGACTTCTTCACCATTATGCATTTCCACCTCCCCGTTATGCGCACTCACCCATTCCAACTCCTCCGATTTAAGTATTTTCTCATGTTCCTCGATAAAGGTTTGAGCAGATACTACAACCTCCTGCCTTGCAGCTGGTGGATGGGCCATACAAGCAAGACTGACATACAACTCACTCCTTGGCGGGGTCCCCATCCCAAGGCTGACGGCCATACCCATGATCACTGGGTACACCCACTTTGGGGAAGGACGTCGCCATTTCGGTCGACGAGCGATAGACCCTTCCCGAACCGTCTCCCAATTAAACAAGGACGCCTCTGTTGTGGGTGTTCCGGTTGGGGTATGGTCTAGTTCATGCTCGGAGTTTGCACCTGATAAACTATCATGGTGGCGCTCATGAGAAGTCTGCGGAGTTTCATCGAAGAAGGAAGCAGGAAGGGGGGGTCCACGGCTGGAGGAGCGAGAGTTCGCATTTGGTGTGGAAGAGAATGAGACGGCATCTTCGAATAAAGCGCGTTCGTAGAGCGCTGTGCCAGTCAGACCTTCCGAATCAAAAGTCGGTACGAATTCGTGCTGTTGGGGATGGAATGGGTGCAACTGGTGAGACTGATGAGTGCTGTGTATACTCTGTTGAGAACAGACGGAGGAGTGGGAATGGTGTCGGCTAGATGACCGAAGATAAGGAGGGATGGGTAAAGGTGGTTCTTGCGTATGAGTGGGTGAGTGTTTTCCCGTCATTTTTGTCTTCACGATGCACGTTGTTTGCTCGGAGGCTTTACTTCAACTGGGGCTATACGGATGAGGCGGTCCAGGTCTCGCTCTTACTCAGCAATTTACGTATACAACGGATGATAAGAAACATACCTTGGTTGCTGCATCAACCTTAACTGAGCTTTATTAATTTAGCGAGCTCCACGAATTTCTCAAATTCCGAGTGTCCTTAACAGCTACTATATATGCCCATCCCTTTGCACATACAAGCTTTTGTATAGCCTTCAAGGACGTAAGATATCAATAATAATAGTGATGTATTGGGGTTATTCTGGTGGGGCGTACAATTACAACAAGGTATGCCAACCCTTCAAAGCTTGGATATATTGTTATCGGTCGGCCGAAGACCGAGGCCGAGGTTTGTCTAGGTTGTTGTTGGCCTGCTCCGTAGGACTTCCCAATCCTCCTAGACAAATTTACACTCCAATAGAATTTCTGGAGGAGGGCGTATACGCAAGTCCGCTCTTGATTATTGCAATGGGGAAATGAGAATATGCGATGATACAACGAAGGGAAACCAACGATGATCGAAAGGGACCAATGGATTTCATCATCGTGGCAGTTATGTTCCCTTCGTCGGCCAAATCCGACAGTACGTACGTAATAATCAATCTGTTTAAATTCATGCGCGCAGCGATGCAGGGCGTTCGCTCTTAGTCCGTCAAATGCATCACTGTAAGGCTCAAATCGTATGACAACACTTTGATGTACTTCTAAGTCTTCCTATGCAATATTCAAAAGCATATCTCTGGGTTACTCCCTGTCAATCTAGATTTTCGCCGCCCGATAAAGCAAAATATAAGCTACTGAATCCTCACCACCTCCATCCATTGACAAGATCTTGTTCGCATCTGTGAAAGTTACATTGTTATCGTCGAACTTGGCCCATCTCTGTTGTTCGGCAGGGACACATGCGCCATTGTCAACGCGAGACCAGCCAATATAATGGCCGGAATCGGCAGAGGCGCCTTTGTGTGTTACCACAGCTAAGGTATGTTAGTTGGGTTTAGATTTAGGGGAGGAAAGGGGGAAGACTTACCAGCGAGCTCGTACATTCCACTCCCCTCTCCACTGGTTAGTCCCCCTTCTTTCACAAGCTCTTCCACCATAGCCTTTTCTTCACCTCTTTTCTTTTCTTCTTCATCCAATCCCTGTCCGGGCTTTCGTTTCAAGATATTCGCACGGGCATCACGTTCCTTGAGGATTTGTTTCGTCGCCGTGTTAAGGGGTTGAATCTTTTTGCGGAGGGGCTCGGTCACCTGTCCAAAAAGGGTAGGTGTATTAGTATGGTTAGAGGGGAGGTATACACTGAGACTCGACGTACGATGTCAGATAAGTCGAGTTCGAGTGGAAACTTGACTTTACGCATGATCTTTGCCTTTTTCCTAATAATCTGTCAGCCAAAGCCAAGAACACTACGGGGTTGGCTCACTGGATGTCACGACGCCAATAAAATCGAACCATGTGCACTACAAGGTACTCCGGCAATCGAGAAACGCGAGATTGCCTATAACAAGCGTCAGCCATGGATCCATCAGCTATGGATAAATGGACAGTCTTACATAGAGTAAGTTGCGTTTCGTCCCAGTGTCGCGCTCGTCTTCTCAACCTGCTGGTTAAGGTTGTCTTGAATACCAGACATCAAGAAATTTGTGGTCCCAGAGATGTTACACTCCAGTTTCAAGACAGTCTCCGTACTAGTTGTCTCTGGTTCTTCCTCTGTCTCTGCATTTTTGAGACTTCAATTGTGCATTAGCATGAATGTCAATATATTTGAAACGGGACTCACGTCTTGGTTAATTCGATAGACATCAAACGGTCCACAACAGACCCTTCATCCCCGTTCTTCGGCAACGCCGCCCTTAACGCTTGCACAAGCTGCGTCCAAGCCTCATCCGCATCCTGCTGTGCGTAATGCCCCCTCTGATCCCTCTCTGCAAATTGAGGCGCCAAGATTCTCAAATTACTGATAACTTCCAATGGAGGAACGGCATTAGGTGTATTGTCAATCGTAACAAACAGATTTTTCAACGAATTTGTGACGCGGAATTCGGGGAGGGAAGAAGAGGAGGAGGAGGAAGGAGTGAATTCTTTGAGCGCTTGGTGGACTTCGGGCATAGCGCGGATGGCTTGGAGCGTGGAGTTGAGGTAACATGTGTTGCCGAGGTTGATGAGACCCGTGGGTTCGTCGGATTTAATGCCTTCATCCCCTACATCTTCCACTGATGATATCTTCAGTATTCTGGTGTGTCTTTGCAATCTAGGAAAAGACGGGAACATACAAAAGACGATTTGCTGGGTTGGTGGTGGTGGTAACGCTTCAGCTGCTCCAATTACCATAACAGATTGCTACGTAATGATCTTTAGCCGTCTGAAGTTTCCTGTCGTTGGTATAGATATACCTTTTGATTTGCCAAAGCGACATAATCTGTATCATCCTACAGTACGATTCTGTCAGAAATTCTCTAAAAGGGATCATTCAATGGCACCAGCGATTAACGTACCTTCACCAGCTTGCCCTTCACCATAACCTTCATCCTCTCTACATTTCATGTCAGTCCCATTTTAATCACTTTTCAGGATATTATACTGACCAGTAGGGACCCTGGTAAGTTGAGAGATAGCATCCTTGAAAGCCTGAGTCGTGGTCTCTTGTGTGACAGGAACGGTGTACGTCTTGCCAGAATGTTTTACGCTGACTACGCATCTACGTGTCAGCATTACCTTACTACCATCCTGATCCAGGTACTCACGTTCCATATTTTGAGATTTGGGCATCGGTATGGGAGTGTTTCAAAAGACATGGAAAAAGAAGAAGATTCAACGACGGAACTGGAATTGTTTACGACGATGATGCAGGCGTTGGCGACATTACGTAATACATCCACTTCCTTTTATTTGAAATAATGGGGGAAACGGCAGTGTGGCCGCCGTCCCGGCCGTCATACCTGTCAATTCAATACCGTCTCAGGCCTCCCTTTTTAATTTTTGGACTTTCAAAGCTGTTATATCCGTTCCCAAACATTTTTTCTTCCGGGAAATGACCTTCTCTTCCCTAGCGGATGAGCTCGTAACTGCTTTTGACAACGAACCGACGACATCAAACAGCTTAGCTGCGGAGTTCGGTTTGGACCTCGATCTTGATCAGGAAGTCGGTCTCCAAACTCGAGCAGGTGGTGATGGCTTGGGATATCGCGGACATTCGCTTGGTAGGTAATATACATCATTTCTTATCAGGATCCAATGCAGCTGATTATGGGCTACTTGCGGATTTTTAGAGGAAGAGCTTGCCCAAGGGGGCTTTGGACAACCGCCTTTGCCTGATCGCGCATTATTGAACTTTGACGCGTCGCCGCCTGCTCGGTCACAGCATTTAGGTGGACGATCATTAGGTTCGTTTTTTCTAAATTTGGTATATTCTTTTATATGTGGTTGGTGTAAATGTGCTAATTTAATGTTGTAACTATTTCTCTGTAGAGGACGAGCTGGCCTTAGGAGAAGGGATTAGTCCACCACTTACTCCGTTACCCACTCGACGTTACCACTACAGCCACGGATCGTCCCCAAGTTCAATTGTCTCATCGCTTAGAATACAACAATTTAATTTGGATGATGATCGTGAACTCCAAAAAAGACAGTTACACGAGCCTTTGTCATCGCGCAACGAACAGCTTGACGATCACGATAATGACTTGTCTCCCCACAATAACCTCGCCAGGTCCCCTTCCAAATTACCCACATCACCATTGCGCACGTTTATATCCCAAGGACCCTTTGCCACCCCTACCGCTACCCCACTCAGACTTGGAACTGGGATACGTAGAAACCCTTCTGACGGCTCTATATCTTACACATCCTTCTCACCTTCCCCTTCCTCTTCTTCTATCCCTCACGGACCAAAGCGTCTGACGAGGGAAGACCAAGATCCACTTTTGGTGCTGTCGGAAACGATCGCAATGAATTCGAGGTTTATCAACTGCTTGCGGCATTTGGATGAGGTACCCAGGACAATTGCGTCAGGGGCGCCCAGAGGAACTCCTGGGGAAATTGGGGGGGCGGCCCCTGGTCTAGGCCATCGAGGATTATCAGGGACATCGATCCTGAAACCTGCGGTAGCAGAACCAGGATTCCCGTCGTCATCTCTTTCCCTCCCTTCAAGGGCGACAACCTCAACGTCGATACCATTATCAATTGATACCCACTTACTAAACCATCTCGCCGCACTCGCAGAATCGGAAAAAACAAGGGATGACCAGCTGCGCGGACTCAACTTATTAGCTAGGGAATTCGAGGGTCTGAGGTGGGGTGAAGGATTGATTGAAAATGAGGAATGCGATCGATTCATGGAGAAACAAGGGGAGATGGGCGTATTAGGGCAGGAGAATGAGAGTGGAGATGTCTCAGCCTTGGAACCAAGTGGAGAGGACTCGCTTGAAGATGTTCCCAATTCCAATTTGACTCCCTCCACACCCATCCGTCACCCTTACGCCACGCAGTTTTATTCGTCTTCTTCCCCTTTATCACTTCAAAGCACCCTCCAACCCACGCTCCAAACACTCCTTTCCACATCTCTCTCCCTGACCACCGCTCTCAACCACCTCTCGGACTCGCTCCATAACTCTTCCTCATTGTCAACCCAGATATCTCGTCAGCTCAAAAACCTCCGCTCTTCAGTGGGTGGATTTAGGGAGAGAGAAGTCAGAGAGGAAGAAGCGAGGAGGGGAGTAGAGGAGTGGGAGAGGGGGCGGGATGAGTTGGGTTTGGGTGGGGGAAGAATGGGAAGTGCCACGATCGGGTCAACCGAGACAGGAAGTGTCCAAATGACTGGAAGGGATAAGGAGAGGGCGAAGAGTGTAAAAAAAGTGTTGGAGAAGGAATGCGAAGAGTTTAAAAGCAAACTGGAAGAATACGGGAAACAGGTGGAGAAGATTCAGGCGGGCAGGTCAGCTGGAACGGGAATTTCGACCACGGGCTAAGGCTTTCGCAGCAATGCAAGGTAAAAAACTTGCCTGGAATTTTTGGACATCTTGAATAACGTAAGTCAGTGAGAGTGTGGGCGAGAGTGGGGATGGGGAATGACAGTGAAAATGGGAGGCGTCCTATGACGATTTGACGATACATTAATGATTATGACTTCATGCACGACACTATTTGATGTTTATATGTTTGCACATTTTGATGACCTCTTTAATTAGCCGCATATTGATGGCGCTTGGCCTGCTGCTGGATTGCATCCCGAAACTGGAAAGTGCCTTCACGAGGAAGCACATGTTACCGTGTTTCTTTCATCGTCAACTGATAAGTCGTCTATCACATAGTGCACAGTTCGTCACCACCCGACGACCCCTTATGGTCCAGATACAACTGTCCTCGTCTATCTCAACTCTGATAATCATTATTCCCTCCTTGCTTGGTGCAGATGACCGAAGTAATAAATGTCAATTGCACCTCATTCCTCAGTAAATACAAGATCCAAATTTCAAACGCCAAAAAACAAAAACAAGATGAAAAAAGATATTGGGTCTCGTCCCGGGATTGAACCGAGGACCACCCCCAAAGCCGGAAAACTTTACGCAATCCAACCCTAAGAGGGCATGCTACCACTGCACCAACGAAACGGCTATGCCACCGAAGCCCATTGTTGATTTGAAGACGTTTTCCATGATTATCTATGTTATTTTGGGGGTAAGTCGAATCGATCCGATGCTATAGTTCACGCGTGGGAGTAATGTGCATGGAGGTCATGTCGACAACGAGGTGTATGTAGACACAACCAGCACTTACCCCTGTTCTTCACACACTAACAAAGCTCCATATGTCCGTCCCGAACTTCAGGCACCAGCCCTCTGACAACTTCGGTCATACGGGCATTAATCAAGGGAGACAATAGAAGAGAAGATGAACAGTGCGGACTACAGAGTCATTGGTCCGATTGGAGGAAGTGAGAATACGAGAAGCCTTGGACAAAGTAATGAACGAGGTGGGGAAATATGTCTTGTTGATCTGCTGTAGGTCTGATTGTATTGCGAAGGGCGAGGGTTAAGTGACCTACTACTAAATAAGAGATTACTTGCTATTTTGTACTCTTATAAATAGCCTTGCGTCACTATTGCGTGCCTTGTTTCTTTTTTTGGGACAAAAGGGACTATTATATTACAGTATGACTGATCCGTAGTACTAGAGCTGTTAGGGATACCTGTGACCATTTCGCCAGCAGTGATCATGGACTCATAGCCAGTACTCCTTAGTTTGGAGTCCTTCCTTGTTGTTGAGACCGAAGGTCTAAATAAATTGGGAAAACAATCCCAATGGTTACGCCGTATGCAAAATATCTGGTGGCAAGGCACACGCGATGCAGCAGCAGTCTGGATTTTAACTGAAAAAAACAAAACAAAAAAAGATATTGGGTCTCGTCCCGGGATTGAACCGAGGACCACCCCCAAAGCCGGAAAACTTTACGTAATCCAACCCTAAGAGGGCATGCTACCACTGCACCAACGAAACGGCTATGCCACCGAAGCCCAATTGTTGTTGAATCGGAATGCACAAAACTATTTGTGAAAATGTCTGTCCAAGGAACACAATTCTAAAGTTCCTGTCAGCACATATCTGCTCAATATGCTGTCTTCAAAATGTTTCGAGGCTATAGACCTCTCAAAAGCTGTTAAAATTTCACAAGGGATGCTCATTACCACTGCGGCAGTGATTTCAAGGAGTAAAGTTATATCCGGACGGAAACAAAAAAAGCTCGCACCACGCACCGGAAGCTTGCTTGGTAGATCAACGCCAACGCTGCGTGGGGACCTGGAAACGTGGTTGTTTTGTGCCCTTCATTTTCTGTCATCGGTCTCGGCTCCCTTTTCTCCTTCTTTCCGACGACTTTTGAATCAATCCTTATGATGCGTCTTGATACCGATCAACGGATACGAAAGTGGAGAAGAAGCTGAAAAATCTGGAACGACTGTATTCTCAGTCATTGCTATTGCTAGCTTGTAGTCTCATCAGGGCGTCCAAAAAAAGATCAGAAGGACGCATGTTGCACGTCTTGATGCAGCCGGTAGCTTATCAGTCGTGTTGGCCAGTGTACATCCGTATGTTTCCTTCTTCCGTCTTTTGATATATCTATAAATCCAAGGAGGATGCATGGCTTTGCCTCTCATTCTTTATCCTTCTTGCCATTCAGATCGCACCACCATAGAAAAATCTCTCCTCAGCAATTCGAAATAAGTCCACAACCTACCAGTCTCAAATAGTCTGATCATCAAATCCCAACACTCAAGACACTACAGTCTAGCTCTTACCTACCCAACGGCGCTTCCAGACTTTTTACTCGGCTTTTACTCACGGAGGGTCCATCAGTGTATACAATGGCAATTGATCGTAACAGTCGTGCATGGAACGTACCAATCATTCTTTCCGACTCGGCAACAGGGGTGACATCCCCGGTTGCAGATTTCTATTCGGGATCTCCGGGCACACCTACCGCCTGGATGGCGCAGTTCAAGCAGATGATTAGGGGCTTAGATAAAGATCTTGATCGTAAACGAACTTCAGGTAAGTGATTGTCATAAACCCTGTCCTCATGGAACAGCCAGTTGATAATCTCACCAGAAGGCATCTACTGTGCAAATTGGAGGAGGTACCAAGTCAGCAGCCGCCTCTTTTACGGCGCTTTGGTCACACACGTCTATCATAAGCGACCATGGTATCGCCCCTGTGGCTCCGGCGAGTTGCACTTCGATATATCGTGCACTATCACTCCGCACTGGGCCAAAAGTCGACGGGAGGACATAAAGCGAACGGCGGTGTACATGGAGCGGAAACTTCGCCGACTGGCCGAAATCGAGTACGCCAAAAAGCGTGTAGAGTTCGCTCTTACAAACAAATGGCCCTCATGCGAACAAGAAATCAGATTGATGAAAGAAATCATTACAGACCTTGCGCGAGAGTTGATAGGGGAGCATATCGCTACTCGGTTTCTCTTTCTCCAAGGAAGAACCAGAAGAGATTACAGAAATATTGTCGGGCAAGGGGAAGAGCCCGGACTAAGTCCTATGTGGATTGATGCGATTGAGGAATATATCGACGTCTTGCTAGGGCCTCAGAGGACACGACTTGAGATTCTAGAGTCGGTTTTGAAGGATGTCGGTGAGGAGTTAGGCGACAGTTTGGTCTCGCTTCCCAAGTTGCATTATCATTAGTCGTACATTGTGTTGGTGCTTATGAAACTACGCTGTGAATGTTGTATTATTAGACGGACAGAGGAAGGAAAGAAGAATGCAAAAACAATAAATACGTAAACACAGCAGGAGGGGACGAGTTCGGTGCCACACTCGGTAAAAGCAGAAGTCGGCGGCGTTTTCCACCTGGGCGCACTCTTCTCTTTCTTTTCTGAAGTCCTACAAACCTCTATACCTCTCGCCCCAACAAACCACACAAAATGTCTTCAAGAATGGCTTGTAGACTCGCCGCCAGAGCAGCTCGCCAACAGCGCGCATTCTCAGCAACTTCAATCACTCGAAATGCACCAGTCACTCCTTGGGAACCTGCCCTTCCTCAAGGTGTCTCTCCTGCCTACGATGCTGCCATCAGCTACCTCGCCGACTACCAGTCCCGAACTCTCTCCAAACTCAATGCTTTCAAGTCTAACCTACCTGAGACTCCTTCTCATGAAGAGCTCCAACAACTTGCGAAGCTCGAAATTGAGGCGTACGCGAATGACCCTGCTGTGAGACGAATGTTCAAGGAGACTGGTGGGGAAGGTCAGATGGACAAGCGAATTATGCGATGGCTTGGAGAGGAAAACTGGAAGAAGGAAGGAGGATTGGATTTGTTGATGCAGCGTGCATTGCAAATGAATGTTGTTCCCGACTTGCTACCCGAGATACCCCCAACTGCGCCGCTTACCATTACCCTCTCCTCTCCTGTTACTCCTGGGGCTTTCCAACGACCATCATCCTTTGCTCAACCACCAAAAATTACCCACCAAATTTTCCACCACCCTTCCCTTCCCACACTCACCAACCCTAACCCTGCCGCTCTCCATACTCTCCTTGTCATTGACCCCGATGCGCCTCACCACGAGACTCACTCTTTCCAAGAGCGTGTCTTGTACATGAAGACCGACATCCCTATCTCTGTTGTGGATGGGACTGTCAACCTTACAGACAAGTCTTTCGGCAAGGAGCTCCTTGCTTGGGAACCACCTGCGCCTGAGCAGGGCACACCTTACCACCGATATGTTGTCCTCGTCTTCCGTCAACCCTCTCCTTCTTCCGTTACTACCATCTCTCGCGAAGGCTTCAAGCTCCGAGATTTCCTGTCTTCCCAAGGGCTTACCTCTCACTCTCTTAGCGGTCTTTCGCTTTTCCGTGCTGAGTGGTCAGAGGAGGAGGACGAGTTTATCAACTCTGTATTCAGGGAAAAGAGAGGTGTACCTGAGGGTGCGCCTGTGTATGGTAAGGTTCCCAAGGAAGTAAGATATGGTTACCCCATGAAGGCGAAGCTTAGAAGGAGAGAAGAAATAAGGGACCAGATTTGGGAGGGTGCTATGCGAGAGTTGGAAGGATTGGGAGACGTTGAGCGTGTTGGTGTTTAGACGCGACGTAGGTTTTGATGCTGTTCACGATGGGATGAGCGCTAACCAAATAATAGGCGTTTTTGGGATTTACCATTTTGCATGAGATTGGAATGCATCAATTTAGCATGTCTTCGAGTGCTGTGGTATCAAGGAAGCTCCGAATCGTTCGGTCAGTTAGCGAACGAAGGTTGTCTTCTTTTGACTTTTTAGAAAAAGATCTCAATCTCGGTCTAGAAGTGTATAAAGACTAACACCCTTCAAGAATAATTTTAGTCTGAAACGTTCAGAATGTTCAATCCAGACATCTCAGAAATCCCGGATGCGACTTTGCCTTCCGAAGCAATCAGCGAAACGTGCTTTCTCCGCTTTGCCCAGGACTTGACATTCGACGTTTCCCTTAACCCACCCCGCGACCGTTTCCATAACGCCATCAACACTCTCACCACTGCGCCGGCCAGCAGTCTACCTATGAATCAGACCCAAAACATCCGCTCAGCCGCTAAAGAGCTCATTGGCTATTACACAAATTTTACCGACACCCAAGGCATTTTTCACAACGATATCAAAGGATTTGGCGCTGCCTCCACCCTCCCGCCTTTTCTCGTTAAGCGAGATAAAGTCTCAAAGAAGGTTGTGAACTATGTGACGAAGATGGATGCTCGGCCCTCGCTTCTGAGAATCAGTTTGCATTTGAAAGCATGGTGCAGCAAACAGGAAAAGAGTACGAATTAAAATTGCGGAAGCATGGGTCGAGTGTGGAAATTATCATGGACATTTTGGATGCGGATAGGCGACGCAAGTTGGGGGGAGAGGTAACTGTGTTGTTGGGCGACGAGGTGGGGAAGATTGGAGGGTTAACGAAAGAGTGTGAGAATGGAAGGTTCTATTATCCTTTGAAGTTGATAAAGAAGTTCACGGTGTCTGATGAAGGGAGTGCTGGGGACTCAACGTTCGGCAGAAAATGAGGCGGCGACCCAGTGCAGTCAACAGCTTCTGGTCTGGACGATAGATGCGTGCATGAATCTTGCTTAGTGAAAGGATTCTATTTTTGTGGGTAAGCTGAAGATGTTTTGACCTTATTTGAAAGTCGAAGTCAACCGTAATAATACCTTACAGGATGAACAAATTTAGCTCATGACGTCTTGTACAGTACTGTACTCGTACTGTTATTTTCCGTCGCGAACTCAGTTACACACAAACCAGATACGTATCGACTTCATCACATATCCAGCCTGAACAGCAGGCACAACCGCTCCTCCCGACATAAACTCGCCTTTTCGTCTACCTTTTCATGTCCGCTCATCTTCACCGCTCGATCATATCTAGTCCCAGCTATCGACTCGGCTCCCAAACATAAGGACTGTATTTCCGAGCTAATTGATGAGCATAGTCGTATAATTTATGGGGTCTCCGTCCGTCCCTCACTCCCTGGTCGCAGTGGTATGAGTATCTGTGTTTAGGGTGGCGTGCTTACAGTGACAGGGATGAGTTATAGGCGATGCTCGAAATATGTCATCCCAATGTGTACGGAACACTTCATGAGCCGAGCTGGGCCATGGTCACGGTTTCGGGAAGTCCACGATATATACGAGTATTTGGTAAGGTTGAAGAAAGGTGGTAGTGCGTGAGAGGATCTTCGGAAAGCTGCCAACAAGTGCGTATACAACCCCCATTTTTTTATGTTCTCAGCTTACCACCATAATCAAGCAGCTTTTCTACCATTGCTATGATATCTCTCTCTTCTAACCACCGTTATTCACAAAATGGTTGAGTAAGACAAAAAATTACTAGCGGAACAAAACAAGAGCTCACGTCGCATGTCACAAATTCATTTTACATACGTATACAAGTTCATGCATTCTATCCGACTGGTATACCAGCAAAGGGAACTCATACACACCTTCAGTTGTATTCCTCTCTATTTATACATCCACTTATCGTTCCCGTTGTTTGAACGACTTCTCCCAAACCAAGAATAGAGGCAAGTTGAGCCAATGTCAACGGAAATGTTCTCAATCCGGCCATGCAATGCGATGCTGTCAACTCCGTCTTCATATCTTGCTTCGATTTCGAGATTTAGATTCAAGATAATGAAGTATCGAAAGCTGTAGGGAAGTAGGCTGATTGAAGATCCTAACAGAACTGCACTTTTTTGATGGATCGAAGTTCGTGTGTGTGGAGTGCCGAGGTCCTTAGTTCGTAAACCTTTGTCATATGCGAACTACAAACGCTAGGAAATTTTGACAGAATTCTTGTGATAGGCAAACGGGAGGGAACAAGACCTAAAGCCAATTTAGCTTCTTTCTACGTAAAGTTAAGACATATCTTACTATCCCAAGCTTAAAACGGAGACGGACAGCAAAAACGCACCAGTGAATTGACAAACAACATTATTTTGGTCAGTCACAAGATCTGATCGATTCTCAATCATCCACCGGCCATCATACAGCAATCACCATGGGTACGTCTTTGAAGAATCCAAAAGGACTGGCGATAATCAGTTTCAGTACAGATACCCATACTAAGGGTAATGACATTGAAAACTATAACGGTCTGTTGTTAGGTCCACGATTAGCCATTTAGATAATAATGAAGAGAACAACTTACCATGATAATTCGATTACTACGAAACACCTACATCTAACATTCTGCCAGATCAATATCCTCATCCACAGCATCATTGTCTCTGATGCTACCGAAGTGGCCTCTATTCTTCCCATCGCTGTTACTTTCTTCGTCCTTGCCACTACTTCCTCCCTTGTCATTCTCGTTCATGAATACATTACCACTAGCTTTATTGCACAAAAAGACTCATACGTATCAGGTGTGCAAGAAAGTTGCAACCTATGTCGTAAAGCAAACCGACTTTGGCCGAAGGGTCGACGCCTTGCAGTAACGATCCATTATACTGTCAGGGGGGCTATCTTCTTCTGGCAATAGCCTTCAACAGGTTAGGGACAAAAATGATCTGCGGGTCTCTTTTAGTAGACAGCCAGACCAATGCCGGAAGAGGATAGCTTAAGTAGATGAAAGGTACTTGGAGAGGACAACAGACAAACGCGTACGGATAATGTAATTTAAGGGAAACTTTATCAGGACGCGCCATTACAATAAAGAAGCATGGGGAATAAACCTTCCCCCTTTTGTCAGGTTAATCAGACAAAGACAGACGTCATGACGACAGGTCAAACCCATCAACCCAGTGTCGGATTTGCCTTGAAAGCTGCCTTCCCCAGCTCCACCGTCTTTGGCCTTCCAAGAATCAGAACATGCCTGATTAACATCAGTATCCACCAGAGGTTCAGTTACATAAAGTTTCCTACTGCGTTCTCGTCCTTGCCAAGGGAAGGTTTCCTTGTAATCATTTTTCTCTGCATGCGATGGACGGAAATGGGCTGAAGTTGCCATCGATTGCGACGATAAAGGTGGCGTCATCACCCCTGCAGCCAAAGGGCTTGTCGAGCTGCATCGGTGGTGGCCATGTATTCAGCCTCCATCGTGGATAGGGCCACAGTTGACTGCCGTTTGCTCCTCCATGCCACAACTCCCCCATAAACCTTGAACACATAGCCAGTGGTCGATCGTCTGGTGTCCATATCCCCCCCCAGCATATCTCGAAATACTTCAAGAGTGTCCAAAAGGGTTCTTCCAGAGTTGTGACGGCAAGCGATGCATTCGTGTCCTGGCCTTTAGCATCGATTTTCCTAAGCACATCAAACACCGCCTTAAAATTGGTGGAGATAAAATCCGCCAACTCAGGCATCACCTGCCTTATCTGCTGACTCATCGTCGTCTGTGCGATTTCAGCCTCGGCAAGAGCCTTAGCTTCAAAAGCGACATACGACGGGGCTGAAAAGAGAGGTTCCTTCCAGACATACAGATCGGGAACAACTCGGCGAAGGAAAGGAGCGTGTTGAACGACGACCTTGCTCAAATAACGCAAGAGCTCACGGAAGGCGCGGCCGGCCCTGTCGTCTTCCTGACGGTTGGGATCATTAAGCTCTGCTTCACTGTGAAGATAATGTCAGCCTATCCATCTCTATTCGTACTTGTAAAAGAAAACAGTTACGTGTCGTCGCGCCAAGGGAAGACCATATCACTCAACTCCTTCGGCACATCGACATCACGAGGAAGGTAGTAGGCACCCTTCCTGCTAGGAAAGCCAGCAAGAACCCCCATAGCCTTCAGTGGGAAGTGGCTGAGGTACGTCGTTCATGATGCGCCATGGAGCGATGTCGTTTCCTGGTTCAAAAGAAGGTAGTCGATATTGAGAATTGCGGAGAGGCCTTGTTGTACACCACCTCCTCCTTGAATGACTTCAAATAGGTCCCAAGGCGTTCCCAAAAAGTAGACGAAGTCAATATTCGGCATGTTGATGCCAGCTCCCAACCCTGACGTACAGCAAAGGAAAACTTTTCCTCCTGCATCTGGCGCAAGATGACCAGGGCCAACCGACCATGTCTGGAAATCTCTTCCTCTGGCGCTCTGCCCTGTTCAGCCAGCTGCGCTCCGGATTTGCGGGACGTATGGGTTGAAGCTTTGCAATGTATATCGCAAGGTAATAGAGCTTGACGAACACTAGCATTGAGCGTACCATACTTGAGACGTACATAATTACTCTGGGGGGTGACAAAGAGACGTATGGGATACCAGTCACGACGACTCTTAAACGAAGGGAAAGAAGTATTTGAATTTGGCAAGGTCTCTCGACCAGAGTGAAATCTGGCGAAAGTCATCAGAATTGATATCTTAGGGTTACATCTCACATAGTATCCTCACCTCGCAAACAGCATCAAGGCCAGGCAAGAAACTGGGCATCGATCCACATCTTTGATTCTGAGCAAAGTCGCATGCTGGATTTTGCCTTCGTGGTTAGTCTTCCCCTCTCTGATAGTGATAACAACTCCATAACATGGGATAGGACCTTTGGCAAATGCATAAGGGAGAGGGAGGCGAGGGTGGTCTCAAGTTGGTCGCCAGCACGCAGAAGCCCGTAAATACCAATGGCTTGGGCCGTAAGGTCGCGCAAAGCCTCAAAGGTGTTTCGATGGAGGTAGTGCAGGAATATCTTCTTCATGTTCTCAACTGTGCCGATTCCGTCATAGTACAAATCTAAATGAGAAGCATGAGTCGTGTCATAGAGAAAGTATTGAAACAAGGCTCACCCATATCTTCAAAATTGAGTATCCGACGAGCATTTGCGGACGTGATCGATCGCGCGTAGAATAGAGTTGATCGCCTTTGTACGGGGCGAGGGATAGTTGTTCATGCCCATAGCCTTCTAACGCTCCCAAAGATCGCCAAGAGCAGCAACGAAGAGCTTGATGGAACTAGGGGATTGACTACAGTCGAGTAAGCGCTGCAGGCTAGCATCTCGTCGGTCAGTTTCTAGTTTCTGCAGACCACAGCAGAATACCACGGACCTGCATCATCATAGCCAAGGTCCCTGCGGAGCCTTACAAACTTTGACCTCAGCCATCAACTGCGTGCGCTCTTCCCGGGTGACGACTCTGACGCGCCGTCTTCATCCTCTTCACGATCCGCATCATCCATGACATCCTGTTCAACCTGATCATTGGCCGCCGGTTGAAGGTACGCTTGCCCAGAAGAAATTCGGCGCTTGTTTATCTTTGACAGCAGGATGTGGTTCATTTTGGTTGACCTGGACACTGATTTTTTTTGTTTGTCAAGATGAACGCGGTGGGGCATGTCGTTACTTATGGAAATGGTTTTTCGGGAAGGCGAAGGATCCAATCATAGATATACACAGCCGCATTTGCGGGAGCGGATCCATGCTGTCTACCGGCTGCAAGCCGTCGGCGTCCCTTGGTGCTCTTGGTACGTGGCATGTTGCGGGATGTAAATTTGGTCAGCGCGAAGCGTGGTGGGGCCAGGAAGGGTGTGGATGAGTTGGGACTCAAGCCCGAGAGACAATGTCAGAGAGGGGTGGATGGATGAATAAAGATCAAGTGAAGAATGCAAAAGTCGTTGGAGAGTAGAACGATCGGCAGCGGGAATGTTAGGTTTGGCGGTGAGACATATCTATTAGGTTTGCGGTATAAATAATTTATTTCTGTTATTTTTGGTATATCCATTCCATAAAATAAACTTGCCGGCGGCCGGCAGTTGCATCGCTCTCCACATCTTGCGGTTCGTTCTTCTACCGCGATAGCGACTATTACTTTTGCATTTTGAACTGTTATTACAAACCGCAAAACAGAATCGAAATGTCGGCCTTGCTCTGCCCTCGACCCCTCTTTGGAGGCGCCATCTCTCTTGATCTCCCCCAGAACTCTATCGATGCCAGGTCCGTTGTGCGCGTGATGCATATCTGGAATGAAAGATGAATAAAAGCTAACGTCATTTCCTGTCTACCGACGACGATGGCAACAACGGGTAGCGACTTGCGTCAGATCCCTAATAACCAAGAAGTGTTCCTCTTCCCGCATTCGGACACAGCCCTGGTACTTGAGATACTTGAAATGGTTGAAGAGGGTGGTGCGCGGGAGGATCTTTGGGAAGCTGCAAAGTGGGTCAACGTCTCCCATCCATTTCCTTTTATTGTTCTCTCAAATCGTCCCTTTGTTTCAACACTTGCTCGGTAACAAGAGCTTTGACTCGAGGAGGGCTGACGGGATGGTTGTATGGACAGATTCCACTTCAACTCGATCGCACATGACAATGCCTCTCTAGACTCTACCATCCTCACGCCTGCACCTCCTTCTCCCATCCCTTCAGCGCCGTCTGCGTCTCCCACTATCGCGCCCCAGGCGGTGATACTGAGCGGTACCCAGCGTATCCACAAATTCTCGCACGACCCCACTGGCGCGCCCCGGCCAGGGCACGAGAATGACGTTGCGGATGATGTCTGGATAGGACTCGCCCTCTGGAGGGTGTGGGTGGAAAGCGGGAACGGGAAGAAGAAGGCGGATGTGGTGTTGAGCGTGAATGTGAACCTGAGCGCTGTGGACGGAAGCGGGGAGAAGGAGAGGCGGCAGGTGGAAGGGTGGTTTGGGAAAGCGGTGGAGAGTTTAAAGGTTGTGGATTATGGGTTATTCGGAAATGTTGAATAGAGTGTGAAGAAGAAGTACTACTGTTTCTATTAAGAATTTTACTGTTTCCTCAACGTCGTGCATTCAAAATGATATAAACTCTGACATCCTACATCTTTTTGGTCTTATTTACACACCTCTTTGTCGCCGCTTTTGCCTAGCGCACTTGTGGAGGGTCGACTTTTAAAAGAGTTGATAAAAGGTTCCACAACATGCAATACAAACATTATTAAATTATCGACTTTTTACATCCATTCTTCTTTCCCACTTTCCCAGAAGAAACTCAACGCCGACTGTATACCTTGTTTTTTGTTGCCTACGCCAAATATCGATACGATCCCATATCTTCTGTTCTCTCGAGATACTCTCTCTATCACCCCTTGTAAGTTACTTTAACCCCCAAAAGAAAAAGGCACGCACATCAATCAACCCTTCAATTCTCTTTTTAATCATGGGCACACTGGCCATGAACCGTTTGGCCAACTGATGCGCCACCTCTGAAACCAAATCGTTATGCCGCATCGTCTTGCGGTCTTTCATGATCCGGACGATGCACGCTTCGACTTGATGTTTCCTCTCTTCTTCGATCTGGCGTTCTGTTTCTTCTCTTTCTTGTGCGTTTTCGACTCCAACGCCGCGTGCGGAGGAGGTGGAGGTGGAGGCGGCGGAGGAGGAGGAGGAGATTTGGAGGATTTTGATCCGGGCAAGAGGGGATGAAAACGCTTCGTTAAACTCGAATGTATCGCCCTGCTCGACCTCTCTCCCCTTTGGATGCTTGACCAAGAGGCGATGTTTCCCACAGGCCAAGGACTGCAGCGTCCTCGCCAGCTCTGCGTCGGGCAACGACGTCTGCGCTTTCAGCTCGTGGTACGACAGGACGTCGCCCGGTTTCAGGTCTGAAAAGGCGAGGAGGACGACCATGCCGATGGTGGAGAGGTTGACTTCCCATTGACCTTTGCGTGTTCGGACTTTGAGGTCGGCGGAGCCGAGGAGGCCTTGCCATGTGAGGCGGCGGCCAGAGTGGCGGGAGTCGTAAAAGGTTTGGTAGTGTTCGAGGGCGGGGAGGAGGGGGGCGGGGAAAGTGAGTGGGAGGGAGAGCAGGGTGGACGGCGGCCAGTTGGACGAGGTCAGGACGGAGACGTGGAGGGTGAAGGGGATGTCCTGTAGTGTCGTTATTAATAAAAAGGGGGGAGGGGGGGGAACGACGAGAAAAGGAAAAAAGACGTACATTGTATCTTGGATCGTTACCGAAAATGTTTGCAGCTTCGTCTGATAATCTCATATCTGTAAACATGCCCTCCAACCTATGTGTGAATTGGAATCCACTAATCCAACAGTCAGCCGGAGAGTCACGCAAAGAGATGAACGACGTACACTTCCTTCTTCAACCTCCCGACCATCTCCTGCTCCGCGTCCCCACCTACACTCTTCCCACTGAGCAACCTCCTCGCCAGATGATTCTTGTAATACCTCTCAAACTTGTCTTTATCCGTCAAAAACCTAAAGATGCGTATCGTCTTTTCCTTGGCCTCTTCCATCTCTTCCTCGGTCACGCCCTTTCCTGCGCCGGCTATACCTACGCCCTTTGCGCCCTTGCCCTTTTTCAGGGTTTCGTCAATGTAGAGGGAAAGGAACTCGGGTGCGCGGGGATGGGCGTTGATGACGGTTTGGAAGGAGGAGTTGATGGTGGATTGAAGGGCGAGGGAGGAGGAGAAGGAGGAGGCGAGGATGAGGGTGTATTTGTCAAAGAGGAGGAGGATGGAGTGGACCCATTGGAGGGCGAGGGTCAGCGGAGGGGTCGGTTTCGGGTTGGCCGTGTTGGGATCGACGTCTGCCGTGCCGGCGTTGACGGCTTTCCCCCTGAGGTCGATATCGGCCGCGACGGCGTGTTTCAATGCGGCGACGCCTTGGTCTCCGGGCACCTTGCCAAAGAGCTCGTATAATCGTTTCAGATCGCCGTACCGATCTTTATCCACCATCTGCACGAGGCCGGAGCCCGGCATGTTGAGGACGGTGACGAGGTGGGGTGTGAGGAGGGAGCTGATGAGGAGGGATTCGAGGTGCGGGAGAGTGGACGGGGAGAGGTAGTGGATCGTGCGGTCGTGTTCTTCGGCAAGGCGGCGGGAGACGTTGGACAGGTAGAGGGAAGCATCGCCATGAACTAGTTCTTCGCCTGCTTCGTACTCGTACCACTCGCCGCTCCTTCTGAGAAACTCGGGCTCGAAATCTTGCTGGTACACGTTCCCGCCGCCCTCGCGTTCTGGGACTCTGAGGCGGAGCAGGATATCGATGCATTCGCGCACGGTGGAGCGGGTGATGGTGAACCCTTCGCGCTCGAGCTGGACCTGGGAGAGGAGGGTGGAGATGAGGTGGGTGTGGATGGTGGGCTGGCGGATGATGTGCGTGAGGAAGAGGGAGAGGCCGAGTTCGTAGACGGGGGGGACGCCTGCCGTCGGGGCATGTACTTTATCCTGTACGTGGCGTCAGCATGTGTCATACCGTAGCGTCAGCATGTGCATGCAGAATACAAGACTCGCCATGTACTTGAGCACATCCTTCAGTTTGCGCATACTCCCCGTGTGGTCTTCCCACACGCCCTTGACGGCTTTCAGGAAACGGTCGCCCTCTGTCGCGCGCTCGATGGCTTCGGCGCCGCCGCCGAGCTTGCCTGCACCGCGTGTGCCGCCGCTGCGGGGGAAGGCGGGCACGATCCTGTCGTGGGCGAGCCGGTCGAGGTGCTCGACGACGAGTGTCTTGACGCCGCTGTACAGCTGGTCGCCGTCTACGCGGGGTCAGCGGGAGAACGACGCACAGCGGGGGGAACGACGCACGCTTGAAGAGGACGAGGTTGTACGCATAGCGGTAGTGCTCTTCAAAGGAGAGCCTGGACGCATTGTGGTTCTGTATCTCGCGGATGGCGGCGGCGAGCTTTGCCCAGGTGTCCTTGATGGAGGTGTCGGGGCCGATCTGGGGGTGAGCGTGTGCTGCGGGACTCGGGACGTACCTTCTTCGGGGGGCGCTGGGCGTGGGCGTCAGCGGGGGCGGGATGCATGCAGCGCACTCACGATTCTGGGTTTGCCCCGCTTTGCTGCTCCCATCGACATGGCCATGGTGAGTGAACGCGAGGAAAAAGCCGCCGCCGCGTTTCAAGTTTTCCTCTCCACCGCGATGGGCACCCACGCTCTCCACGTCCTCCGCCTCTGGCGCGCCCCCGCCCGGCGAGTGTCCTCTGTCGCCGTCGCCCCGCTCGCTCCCCCCTGCACAGCCCCCCCCCCCACGTCTA
>NC_006692.1:1311360-1328860 GCF_000091045.1 Cryptococcus deneoformans JEC21
TCCCCCCTGCACAGCCCCCCCCCCCACGTCTACCCCCCCCCCGATCCTCGAAGACGAGTCCGCCGAGTACGCCACGGCGGGACTCACCCTCCCCCCCGCCCCCCCCCCCGCCCCCATCCCCTGGCCCACCCTCTTCCCGCACGCCGCCCCCCCGCCCCGCAAGCCCAAGTTCTGCGACCCGCTCTACCGCCTCGTCGTCCGCGACCAGTACGACGCCGCCCGCGCCATCCACGCCGAGCTCCGCGCCCACGCCGTCTACATCCAGCCCCGCCACGAGTACCTCGCTCCCGCCGCCGCCGCCCTCCGCGCAGCCGACCCCGACCACTTCTTCCTCTGGCTCGCCCTCTACCCGAACAAGCCCGCCACCGCCAACACCCCCGAGCTGCGCGCCGTCTGGGACCCCGTCCTCGCCCTCGTCGTCGCCGCACTCGAGCAGTCCGGCCCGGATACCGCCTTCCTCGGCCGTTTCCTGCACGCCACCGCCAAGCTCGGCCTCCTCCCCACCGTCCTCCCCGCCCTCTGCCCGCACCTGACATTCGCCCTCCCGCCCGCCGCGTCCTACCCCCTCCTCGCCGCCGCGGTCGCTGCCTACACCCGGTACACCACGTCTGCCGAATCGACCTCGAAGCGCGCACACGTGCAGCGGGCCGTGGTGAGACGGCAGGTCGCCGCCATGTGGGCGGCGTATCTGCGCGGGCTGGTGGCCGCCGGGTGGAGGGACGAGGCGAAGGAGCTGTTTGAAGCGCCGCCCGGCGGCGTCCAGTGGGACCTGTCTACAAGGCGCTATATCCTCAGTCGGCTTGCACCATGTCCTCCCTGTCCTTCCGCTCCCGAACCACTCGACTCGGCACCCTTTGCAAAACAACTCTTCTCGACCTCGCTCTCCCCCGCGCACCTAGCATCCGTCATCCATGCCCTCTCTTCCCCGCCGCTCTGCACGACCCATCCGAAACTGCTGCCCCGCTTCAAGCACAGGTTCCTGCGACCCACTTCCACTTCAGGCGCGAGAGAACGAGAACGAACATGGCTGCATGCGGAAATCATAAACCACCAAAAACAAGGACGGCACCAAGGGGCCGTACAGACGTTTGTCCATCATTTCTTCTGGGCCGGCTTACCTCCCCATCCCTTTTCTTCTTCTATCCTCGCGACGTCGAAAGACGCATCCGCAAAACACTACCCCTCCATCCAGATCCTAGTCACCCTCCTGCCTTCGCTCCTCCCGCTCCTCCCCGCCCCGCTCGCAAGCTCTGTACCAAAGTACCTGAACGCGTATGTCCAGCTCGCCCTCGCCCCGGTCTCGTCCCCCGACTCGCCCGACTCGGCACTGGCACCCGCTCTAAGGCCAAACAGCGTGATGTGGAGCGTGGTCGTGCGGGAGATTGTACACTGGGCAGGGGGTGCGAAGGGTCTCGAGGAAGGACGAAAGGTTTTGATGCTGGCGCGGCGGGCGGCGAGCGTCGGTGGGGAAGGGAAAAGGGATGATATGCCGGGAGAAGCGGCGTACAGGGCGTTGTTGTTGGCGTTGGCGGGACGGAGGAGGGTGGATGAGATGTACGAGTTGTTGGATTATATGGAAGGTGTTTCGTCGTCACCCACGCCCGACACGATCGGCACCTCGCCAAAGACATACATCCCCCTCGTCGCCATCCTTGCCAAAACCGGTCTCGCAGCCGACGCGCAGCGGGTGTTGCAGAGGGGAGTTGAGAAATTCGGCGAAGCGTGGGTTCAAAGTGTTGTTCTGGATTAAAGGTGGGCTTTTTTCCATCTTGGCTTGGTTCGGTTGGACGCTGATGGGTGGACGAGCCAACAGCGGATTCTTAATGTACTAATTTTTTCGGGATATTGGGATCAAAATGACATCAAGGTATAGATGGGATAGAGACAATAGGTTTTAGATGTATTGCATCTGTGACAAACGTACATCTCCCGCTTCTCGACCCCGTTGCATTGGCATCGTGGTGATGCTCGCTTTCAAGCTAACCACTTGGATTAAAAATGTATAACAACAGGCGGTTATGACAATGGAGTGAAATCGGCTCTCGACTCGCTTCAACGCATGGGCGGGTTACGAGACCGTCGGGCTTATCGATCAAAGAAAAAAAGAAGCCCGAACTCCTAGCGAAAAAGAGGGAAAAAAAATAATACTAAAAATACGCTCCCGTCCACGATTGATAATGCAATGCCCGACGGGGCTAGAGCAGTGCAATCAAAACGCTTACACAGCGCAGTGGTCGTCAACTATATACCGTTCGTCGTGGTGATTTGCATGGTGGAGGTGGATAACTGGACTATGATGAAAGGGGGAGAGTCGCCAGGCGGATGGACAAGGCGATACATGTGAAAGCATGCATAGCGACGCTCCACAGAAAAGCACATGGTATGGATAAGATTCATCTCGATCGATATCGGCAACACTAGGTCGAATCCAGATCTAGGCACAGGTACGTGCGAAAACACATTTCTTTATAAGCAGAAAAATAAAATGCCCTCGGTCTTGTATTTATTTTTTCCACCATCTCGGCCATCGATCCGTCCCCGCCCCCCCTACCCCACATCCCATACACAAGGGACGCTTTAGCCCCAGCATGAAAAGGCTTACCAACCGCCTCGGCTACAAGGCCAGCCAGCCAGTTCTCCAAGCCCGACCGTCGGCCAGGTATATATAAAGCACGTCCTTTCAGCCCCTCTGGACATCATGTACCCAAGAACGGTGAAACAACGAGAGCCCAGCCATGTCCGCCATGACCCCGCACGACAAGACGTTTTCACCCACGCCTACTATCCAAAGCATTACCAACAATGATCCTGTCCTCAAAAAATCCTCTTTAGACGAAAAGAGCCTTCCTGCTGAATCGACACTGGGCAACACTGAAACGCAAAACAAGCCCAATGTCCTCGCTTCCTTGGGACCAGGAAGGAAAAACCTTTTATTGTTATGCTTCTGCCTCTCGTAAGTCGATCCCATTCTCCATCGACTTTTTTATATTTGGAAAACTGACACGATGTAGTATGTTTATCGATGCAGCCGGTGTGAGCGCTACATTCCTGATGACGGCACCTATCGCCAGCGACCTCGGCATCCAAATGGGTGATCAAGCTTGGATCTTGGGTACCTACTCGTACGTCTCCCCGGCTTGGCTTGTTTCATACCCCTCTGACACCTTTTTATTCAATAGACTAGCATTCGCTTCCACCCTCTTATTCGCAGGCCGTGTGGCCGACCTCTACCCACCTCACCGCGTTTACACTTTTGGTTTCATCGGTATCGCCGTCTTCTACTTGATCATCTCGTTTATGAACGATCAATATGCCTTTTTCGTGTTGCGTGCCATTTCTGGACTTTTGGCCGTCATGACGATCCCGAGTTCGATCAATATGATCAGTGAGTTTTCATCTCTCCGCTCGTGACACATGGGACATGCCGTTGACCCCCTTCACCAGTCCAAATGTACCCAGAACCAAATGAACAAGCCAAGAAACTGGCATTGTTCGGTATGGCCGCTGCTCTTGCAAACACCATTGCCCTTGCAAGTCGCATTTCCAAATCGATGATCAACACTGAGCTGACTTTTGTGTGAAAAAAGGTCTTGGCGGGTGTCTTCTTACTCGCGTCCTGGAGATGGTACTTTCGCTTCATCAGTAAGTAGTAGCATCTCCAACAAAGAGTTGAGACTAATTTTTATAATAGCCATCATCATCGCCCCATTCTCTGTCCTCGCATGGTTCCTCATGCCCCAAACAGAAGCCACGGCCGAAGATCTCCCGGGCACCGCCAAATTCAAACGGATGGACATTGTCGGCGTCCTCCTCTTGATCGCTTGCCTCGTCCTCTTCATCCTCGGCTTCACCCAAGCCGCCACCGACGGCTGGAATTCCGCCATCTTCATCGCCCCTTTCATCGTCTCCATCTTCCTCCTCGTTGCTTTCCTTGTCTGGGAACACTACATGCCGCGAGGGTATTCGCTGCTCCCACACGATATCTGGAGTTTCCCCAACATCTTCCCGCTCATCTTCCAGGCATCGGCGGTATTCATGTGGATGGCCTGCGCCCAACTCCGGCTCGCTACATTCTTCCAAGAAACACTGCACGATTCAGCGATTATGGCAGCCGTCAAGCTTCTTCCCATGGGAATCACCGCCCTCATCGTCGGCGGGCTGACACAGGCCGTGCCGCAACTGATTATGAGGCCGCGGTACGTGCAGCCCGTCGCGTCGGCGCTCTGTTTGGCGGGCAGTTTGCTTTTCGCGTTTAGTGATGGTGGATCGGGGGACAAGTATTGGAGGTTTTTGTTCCCGGGACAGGTTATTGGGACGGCGGGCGCGATGATTGTCTTTGTCGGTATGAAGTAAGTCACTCCCTCATCCCCTGGGTCCATCCTCCCCAAAGTCAGCCCACGCTAACAAACCGATTCACTCAAGTACATCCATCATCCAAGCGTTCCCCCTCGAATTCGCAGGCGTCGGTGGTTCCTTTGCCAACATCATCTTCCAAGTCGGCGGTGTCATCGGTATCGCCGTCCAAGACGGGCTCGTTGGTACCGGTGCGGACGCAGCTACATCCTGGACAGGGTCAAGAAACTCGTACTTTTTCACGGGCGGGTACATCATGTTGACGGGACTGGTGTTTGTGGTGTGGTACAGGCAAAAGTTGATGCCGAAATTGGACGGGCTGGTGGTGGCTGTTTAATGGGTTTCATCGTCGTGTTCTGTATGCCACAGTCGGTGTCACTGTGTTTTCGTAGAGTGGCTTCAAATAGATTTTTACGATTTCGATTTGTAACTTTAGAGTAATTATAATAGATTCATGAATCATGGATTGTTCGTATCTCGAGGTCAAAACGAAAAGTGATGTTCAAGTTTTAGCGTATGACGTATAGAGCAGGTAACAAGTTTGGGAACGAATTCCACATCCGCTAAAGCGGAACATGGTGGAGGTTGTGATTGTTAATTTCATCCCGATGCGCACCAGTTTACATATTCCGCCATTCAGTCATTGCTCTATATAGTAGAGGTTGTATATCCACCTTGAGCGAGAGACTTTGATTTCCTTTCCTCGGTCGTTGCTCTACAGTGTACTATGAGCGTTATGCAGGGGAGCTCGAAGACCTTTTGCAAACGAAGTAACTTACAACGAAATATTGATTTTCGAGGAAAAGAAGATCATCAAGATCGAAGATAGAATTCCCCTTTATATACTCTACGGATTCTAGGTCTACTCAAGACCTAGCTGGGCGGAGGTTCAGCTGCGGCGTGCGAAGTGGAGGTTTGTTTGGTTTTAGACCGTGGGGGACAAGGTGGAAAAAAAAAGTGCCATCGGCCGCTTTCGGATGCCGGAGCTTGCAACTCTTGCATAACATCATCGTGTCATCTATTTTTGAAAGTGACCGCATCCTGCTGCTTTTGTATGGAAATGAGAGTGCTCTATCTGACGGAGTTCACTAGTCTAGTTCCTTAATTAGATAGATGATTACGTGGTCTATTTTCGGTCAGACTCTATACCTTTATCAGTTCGACACTATCGACAAAGAGATGAGGGATCTATCCGGTCCTAGACTGTGAATATCCGTAAGCCTCTGGCTGCAACTGCGTTTTTTTGTTGATCAGGGAAAAAGAGAATGGCATGAAGGCGTTTCACAAATCTCTGGGGCTAACGACGAGTAGTACGAGTTATAGTACATTTGACTTCACTGGGCTACGGGGCCGGGAACATGAAGGTTGCGAACTTGCGATTATTAATTCGATTCCCGCCGGTGCGCGCCAGTTTATATATTCCGCCTTTTGTTATTTAGTTTGTTCCCTATCCTCTCTTTCGCCCTCCTTATCCTGCTGTACGCCCAGCACACTCACAATGCCCCTCGACAATGGAACCAGCACGTTTGCCGACATCGATAGACCTGTCAATTCCGCTGTTCCCTCTAAAGCCTTCTATTTTCAGAGAAGTATGGATCTACAGTATCATGCGCTTCGTATCGCCAGTTGGGACCCTTATTTTGAAGAATATCTTCAAGCACTAGTCGAGCATGTATACATTCAGTACTTGCCCTATAACAACTTCCTATCTCAAGATCGGGATATCTGGCGGATAGCAAACACAGATTATAGCTTTTGGTTCTCTACGTTTGACCTCGGACACCTCAGGACTCGTGATCCCGAGAGCGGAAAGCTGTCGACATTCTTCAATATCCCCATGCATTTAGCGGTAATTGGCCATATGGGCGAAGAAACATCTTACAAACCATCAAGTGCCGTTGGCGTTCGTGTACCGGATGGCGCCCTTGTAGCCTACAGTGTACACAAGGTATGTCTGTCTCGTACATGGAACGCAAACTTGAACGCTGACACCTCAAATCCGGCCGTTTACAGAAATCCGAGTTCCCAACTTCTTCCCCGAGCCCCACCTCAACGCCCACTGCTCCGAACTTTGATCGCCTGCATCTCAGCCCCTTCTTTCCCCAGATGGCCAAAATGGACGACGAAGATTTCCTCTTGACAGTTGTCACACCCCTTATACTGGAGATCAAGGCTGAAGACCACCCTTTGACTGAGGGTTGGATCCAACTCTGTGGTTACTCGCTCAGCTCCTTTCAGGCCTGCCGCTGCCGATGGGGTTTGTTTCAGCGCGGAGGCATGTTTGGCAGGTTGATGGTATTGGGAGAAGTCAATGAGGAGGGCATTGCGATTGAGTACAGGGATCCTACGAGAGACTCTAAGGACGATGGCGATGATGATGAGCCCCCAAAGGTCTTGAAGAATGTTGATGAATTTGAGCTGTTCTTGAAGAGCCCCAGAGGTACCGGTACGCTTCCTCATCGGCTATTCACCAATAGCACCCTCAGTGCCGACGGAGATCTCGATCCAATTGGAGTCAAGGTCGCCCATGCCACCATTCAGATGGGCATCGACCTCATCAAGACACTCCCTATCGATCGCCCCCTCGGCCGCCTACCGGACCCTCCCGACAGCGATCTCCTCTCATCGATCAATGTCTGTCTAAGAGACATGATTAATAATGGTACGTCTATATGTAGGTCAAGGATGATAACAGGCTGATGACTATTCAATCTTTTAGACGAAACAAATCAGCACCTCGTTCACCCCTTTCAACATTTATCCTTTCAAAACGAAGCAGCATCTGCCACGATTCAGGAGGAAGCTGTCGACAAAACCGATATGGAGAAGGAAGGTAGGGTGCAGGAGCTTTGCAACGGAGCTGATGAAGAAGACTCTTCAGACTGTTGCGAAAGCTACGAGTCTGACTCATATATGTCGATAGACGAGGAGGAGAGTGAGCAGGAATGGTGGACTATGGGCCGGGTGGAAAAGGATTTGCTGAAGGAGAAAGGGGACAAGGCCTACGTTGAGGCTATGTGCAAGGTCCTAAGAGATAAAGGAACCCCTTTCTTCCTGCTTTCCCCGTCCCAATTTGACAAGCTGTCCTCATGATCACTTCTACTTTTTATTCTGTCTCTCAGCTCAATCTGTTCGCACCTCCCTTGACATTCTTCCAATGGGATTTATGCCCTCCCCTATCATTCCTCGTGGCACTCTTCATCTTATCCTTGGGTTTCTTCTTGGCTTTGCTACTACGAGCCTTACAACCATCTTTTATTAGGTCGTCTCTGTCTTACTCTTCTCAATGCTGCATCTTGCTTGACAGCTTGGTAAAGGTACCTCCATCGCGTACGTTCGGCTTCAATACAGGGCCCAGTCCTGTCCCATAAATCTTAATCTTCAAACGGCGATTTCACGTCATGGAGGTGTTGGATTGAGGTGATGAGGATGCGGTCTAAGTCATGTCATAATAGACAAGAAGTCTGTCCAGGTATGATATTTAGCATAGTGACTCCCCCGAGGAAAACTAAAGGGGGTAGGAACTATCATCCCGTGAGTAGTAGTAAGCGTCGATGTCTGTTTCGAAAAGGAGATCTGCAGGTGCTGCCTGACGACGGAAAGAAATAATAGTTTCTTCAGGAGCGGTGATGGCTATGAAGAGCTTATACTTTTGATATGTGTTAGAGCTGATGAATTTTCCTTCCTTAATGACCAGGTGATTAACGTCAGGCTGCATCCTTCCTAATCTCATCGTTAAAGATTTCGAGCTTTTGGCATGCTCACATGAGGCCTCAACGGCACACGCATGAGCGGTGCCATTTGCGGTCCTGACTAAAGGTTGAGATGACGCTTTTCCCAGAATTATGATCCGATTCTGGAGAATGATCGAACAGCTGCACTGAGAACACTTGGGAATGAAGCAAACAGGTGAGCGTTGTTGCTGTAGCGGCGTTCGTTGTATTTGCGATTGGCCGGATGGCTGAGCAGAGCAGGCAGGAAGGAAGGATAGAACTGGCGAAAAGAAAGCATGAGGGAGGTAGAAGAGTAGTTGGGCTAGAATAGTGGACAGGTTGAAGAATGTGGATTTGATTATTAGAATGTATAGGGGTTGTAAAGAAGGCATATCTATGACGTACAGAACCAAACAAACTTTTTTGGAGCGATGATTAGGATTATGTGACGGCGTTGTAATTAGGAGGGGGACCGAGAATCATAACGCTCATCATCGGTATCGCATAGTCATAATAGAACGCTATTCATAGCTCACATAGCTATTACCCTACATAGCTAATACACCTCCGGTACTACACCTGCCTACTACTGCATACATATCTACGACACCCTTTCCGCCACATAACTGCCATTCCTGAGGGAGATTAATAATCCCGATAGTCAGAGGTAGCCCTCGTGGTTGGGACATTCCACCCTTGACGCTAAGCATGATCGGATCAAATCGACATCAACACTCATCATACGCTATATACACTAACGACCATCATCCCTCCGTCATATGCCAACCGATCTGGCCCAGCTTCTCTTTTGATTGTTCTGACATCTCCTAACAATAGATATAGAAAGAGCCAGATGATGACTAGCGAGTGCGGACAGAAGGAAAGCTGAGTTGCAGATGAAAGAAGAGCGTGAAGAAAGCCCTTTTTGCCTCCGAGGCCCCGTGCATAATCCCGCCCCTTGTTCTATATGTTAAATCCTCCGGACATAAACTGGAAAGGGTGGGGCGGTGTTGGTGATGAGGGGCGTGCGCGTGAAGATATTACACACAATCAGCTCCAAAACGTTGCTATTGTTCGATTTCAGTGCGCACCAGCACTTCGGATTCTTGTTTGTTGATATTCCATCTTTCGAACGTTCTCTATTCTGTCTTTCGCCGTCCTTAACCTCCTGTACGCCTATTAGAACCCACAGAATGTCCCTTGACAGGGGCACCCGCACGTTTGCCGACATCGATATACCTGTCGATCCCACTGTTCCCTCCGAAGGCTTCTATTGCCGGAACAAGATGGTTTTACAATATCACGCGCCTTGCAATGCCACCCGCTCACCAAGTTCAGAATGCGAGCTTCAAGAACTAATTAAGCAAGTATACCTTCAGATCTTGCCCCCTCGGCAATTACCATCCCCAAATCGTCCTATTAGGCATATAGCAAAAGCTGAATATCTGTTTCATTTCCCTAAATTTGACCTCGGACACCTCAGGACTCGTGATCCCGAGAGCGGAAATCTGTCGACATTCTTCAATACCCCCATGCACCTAGCAGTCATCGAACGTATGAGTGGCGGAGGAAATCTCACAAACCATCAAGTGCCGCTGGCGTCCGTGAGCCGGATGGCGTCCTTATAGCCTACTGTGTCCACAAGGTTCGTCTGTCTCGTACATATAATACGCTCCCATAAACTTGAGCGCTGACACCTCGATTCATGCCGTGAACAGAAATCCGAGTTCCCTACTTCTCCCCCAAGCCCCATCTCAATGTTCACTACCCTATGATCGCCTTCGTCCCAGCCGCCGTTTTCCCTAGATGATCAAAATGGACTACAACGACGAAGATTCCTTCTTGACAGCTGTCACCTCTCATACTGGAGATCAAGGCTGAAGGAAGAAGAGCTCTAATTGACGGTTGGATTCAGCTCTGTGGTTACTCGCTCAGCTCCTTTCAGGTATGCCGCTGCCAGTGGGGCGTGTTTCAACGTGGAGGCATGTTTGGCAGGTTGATGGTATTGGGAGAAGTCAATGGGGAGGGCATTGCGATTGGATGATGATGAGCCACCGACGACCTTGCATAGTGTCGATAAGTTTCACGAGTTCTTGAAGAGCCCCAGAGGTATCGGTACGCTTCCTCATCGCCTATTCACCAATAGCACCCTCAACGCCGACGGAGACCTCAATCCAGTTGGTGTCAAGGTTGCCCATGCCACAATCCAGATGGGTATTGACCTCACCAAGACGCTCCCTATCGACCGCCCATTTGACCCTCTACCTGACCCTCCCGACAGTGATCGTTTGTCATCCCTGCGTTCGTCACGTCTCTCAAAGTACATCTGAAGGAGATGATTGATAGCACCCATTATGACATTGCGGCTGGTCTGCGTAGATCATCCATGAGTAGCCTGTTGAACTGGTCTTTACTCAGCACCTTCGTACAAACAGTCTCGTAGAGCAGTGTACTAGATAGTGATAAGAAAGACCAGAAAGTTACAAAAGGGAAAATTAATATATGGTATAGAGTCTGACCGAAAAAAGACCACGTTGCCATCTATACATTAAGAAGCTAGACCAACTCCGTCATAGCCAAGGGAGTGATGGGAAAAAGCGGAAGGCACAGAAGGATCTCGAAGAGAAGAGAACCTCGAAGAAAGGCAAGATTGATCCGTCTGCTGGTGGCAGGGACGGGTCTTCGGCAGGAGGTGGAGGCGATAATGGTGGCGCTCAAGACCCCAAGGAGGAAGGCGAAGATGCGTCCGGCAATGACTGGAATGCGAGCCCAAGCTCGAGCTCCAAGTCAAGCGGTTAGTCCATCAATCTTGTCAGAAATGGAGCTGATGCATCCGCGCAGGGTCAACCCCTTCTACCCCGATTGACTCCTCCAGGTCTGGTGCTGTCCACATCCAGGCCCTTTCTGCACTGGATAGCCCCCCTCTCCACTCGCCTCTAGTTCCCCGTGGTGTGTCCAAATGTGGATCAAAACTGGTAGCGAGCTGATGTCTATCCAATATCTTAGACGGAAAAAATCGCCACCTGATTCATCCCTTTCAATATTTATTCTTACAAAACGAAGCCACATCTACCACAATTCATGACGAAGATGTCTACACAATTGGTATGGAGATGGCATGTAGGGTGCGAAAGTTTTGCAGGGGAGTTGATGAAGAAGGCTCTGACGGAGTTAGTCTAGCTGTTCGTTTAGATAGACGACTACCTGGTCTTTTTCGTTCAGATTCTATACCCTACTTTATTTTTCTGTTTTGTAGCTTTCTGGTCTTTCCTCATCACCATCTTGTACACTGCTGTAAGGGAACGAGGAGAACAATAAGGCAGATGAGGAAGAAGAGAACAATAAGCAGTCGGGGAAGTAGTTTCGGAGGATCGACAGGGAGAGGAAGAAGAAGAGAGGAAGAGAAGGAAGACTGCCCGAGGAGGCGTTAGGGAAGAGAGAGGTACGAGTGGAGGAGACAGGGAAGTGTGGGAAAGCTGAGTCAGTTCGTAGAGCTGAGAGAGATATAAAAGGTGTAGCCTTTAGAGTAGATAAAATGCATTACCCAAGCAGCTTAGTCTTCTCGAATTCTCCAGTCTACCGAACCACTTCAGAGCTTCTAGTACAATTGAATACAAACGACCGAGGACATCGAACTATTGTAGCTTAAGGTGCTTTCCGACCTCTACGAGGACAGTGAGTCAATGCCGCTATCGGTACAGTGAAAGGGAAGGAAGCGATAAAGAGGTAGATGCAGATGCGAGCGAAGAAGGAGAATGAGAAGGAG
This sequence comes from Cryptococcus deneoformans JEC21, assembly GCF_000091045.1. Lineage (NCBI taxonomy): Eukaryota > Fungi > Basidiomycota > Tremellomycetes > Tremellales > Cryptococcaceae > Cryptococcus > Cryptococcus deneoformans. The sequence goes on from NC_006692.1 coordinate 1,323,193, forward strand.
AAGAAGGAAAATTTAAGGTGGAAGCGCGCAAACGTGGAGATGCGGGCTGGCAGAAAACGAAAACAGGTAAAAGGGGTGTTCACGATTGGAGATGTGTTGCCGATGAGTTTTCATGTGGTTGGTGATCCAATTACCAAGCGCTCGACCGAGATGCTTGTTACTGTACGTACCCGCAACCTCACTTTCTTTCTACCTTTCCGCACTCAGACAACAAGACCTTCCTCTACCTTTGCCATTGCTTTCGTCTATGACTTCTTCTTTTATCCTATACCCTGCTAACCTCCAAAGGCAACAAACAACAACACTAACCCTCTGTTTTTCCTCATTTTTTAGCGTGCAGGAGGCGGTGTCCTCGCACCCCCACCCTCGGCGACTATAACCATCCTCCCCCTCTCTCGCGGTCAACTCGCCATCGAACCCACGCACGCCTCCGCCGTACATTCGATCGAGGAAAAAGGGGAGCAAAGTTGGAGAGTAGTGCTTTCGCAGGATTGGGTGCTGGATTGTATTGACAACGAGGAGGTGTTGGGGATGGAGGATTATCTGGTCAAGGTTGGCGATGTGGGAGCCGAGGATGTGCAGATGTACGTAAATGGAGGCGCAGGAAAAGAAGAGGAGATGGGTATGAACTCGACGAGCGAAGGAATGAATAGTCTGAAGAGAAAGTTGGCGAATGAAGGAGAGAGAGAAACGAAAAGACAAATGCCAGCAGCCAGATAGTCGCCGATGTGACTAGATGAAGGGCAAGAGAGCAGCGTTTACAATAGTTACGATCATGTGTATCATTCTTTCCAAAAAGACTTTATGCAACTACTTACACTTTTGTTACAAGGCTTGACCTGAGTATAGTTCGCTTTTGACTTGTACTGAGGCTGTCAACGGGGGAAGCCTTTGAAGAGCTTTGGAAGTTGTAGTAAGAAGGAGATGGGATCTGCCTTCTATGAGTCTAACGATTACTTATTTCCCTTCACATTGATTCGTACACCTCCTAGATCCTTCCGCCGCCCCCATACCCCATTCACCTCATTACTCTTGTTTGAGAGGGAAATCGTAGAGAAAGAAAGCAATCAAAAGAATAGGGAAGGCATGTAGCATTTACAAAAGGCTGAGGTTGTAGATGTTGGAAGAACAAACTTGCTACGTGAGTTGAACTACGGTTTTTTTATCATGCAATCAGAAGTGCCGAGGAGGGACGCATGCTAAGCTAAAAGATACAACAGCGCCAACACATCCGCCCCTATTGTTGCTCTATACCTGTCAGACTCCTTGCATCATGCCATACCATAGCCCCCCTCAATCCCTCTTTGACTCTTCACTTCCCCTGCCTCTCCGGCGTATTCAGCCTCGTCATTCCTTTTAAACTCCCTGTGCTAGCACTCGAACTCAAGCTCATCGGCCTCAGACCTTTCGGCGTCGTCGGAGTAGGTGAAGGATTTCTAAAGTTCGAGATGCGCGAACTGAAGAATCCGCCAATACCTGATCCAATCCCCCCTAATGTCGCACGGATGTTCTCAACAGATTGAGTCTGGGCTTGACCTTGCGTAGAGGACGCGTTGGTGGTGAATGTGGTTGTCGTTGATGAGAATGCTGTATGTGTTTGACTTGCAGTAGGGTCATTATTGCTATTCACTGACTGCCTTGCTCGTGCAGCCGCAGCTGCCTCATCTCTTTCGCGTAACCTGTTTGAAACCTCTGACCTTACACCGTCAAACGCTCTGAACAAGGACGATGAACCAGCAGAGAAAGCGGAAGATAAAGCTTCGCGGGTCGGACCGAGCTGCTCATCGAGGCGAAGGTCGTGTAGTCCTTCTGTTATTATCCAGAAACATGTCAGTGTTAGACCACTTCATAATTAAATGAAATACATAAGACGTACCAGATATCCGCAGACTCAAGTCTGAAACGACGTTTACCTTCCCTTCACACGGATGTCTAAATACACCGGAAGGGAAAAAAAGGAAATTTAGCACTCCTCTCCACGTCTGCGTTGGGCAAAGAAAAAATGAGAAAGACATACCGAGGCTCATGGATATCAAACAACGTCTCATCCGTCGATTCATTCCAAATCTCGTAAACTTTTGTCCCCCTAAATACGCCCACCCACCCCTCTCCAAAATCCCTAATCGCCTCGGCCCCTTCTTTCGTTCCTCCTAATCCTGCCATCATTAAATCCTGTTGGTCGGGATCTCGGTCCACCATGCTGAGAGTACTGACGGAAGAAGAGGAAGGCGCGTTTGGCGAAGAAGTGGATAAAAGCGAAGGGTTGGGATTTGTTTGGGAGAGGTAATTGGAGTATTTGATAGAAGATAGTGCTGAAAGAATGTACTCTTCAAAACGTGCTCGAAGATCATCATCACTGCCTCGATACCTGGCAAAGCTAAAATCAGCTTTTTCGCCTTCCTTATAATTCTTGGTGAACTCGAGATTAAAAAATAAAATAAAATGACGTGGTACGTACGATGGACGTTCACCTTCCGACTGAGGACCCAAGTTCCTAAATCAGCTCACCATTTTATACGCCGTGAAGGAGTAGAGATGAGGAAAAAAAAACGTACCAGACCCCAAGTCTCTTCAACCGTCTGCACCACATCATCCATCCATCTTCTATCAGCCGCTGTAAGTCCTACCACCCTTTCAAGCTTCGGGTTGGGGAAGGTGAATGTATTGTTATCAATCTAATCTCGCAAAAAATCCCGTTAGCTCTTTCGGCTTTGGTACCTCTTGAACCTCGTCTGAACCTCGCGATAAGGATACAGAATTAGCTGAAGAGGGACAACGTACATTGACTAGTAAATCATATCTACACTCCTTTTGTTGTGTGACGATCTGATTCGTCGTACCGACCAACCAACTTTTAGCAGCAAGCGTATCCATCTGTTGAAGAGGCATGTATGGTTGGAAGAATGCGTCATGAGAAAATATTCTTAGTGCTGTACACGACATTTGATGGGATGGTGCGTTAATCACCGTTTACGCCGATTGGAGGAAAAGAAAAGGACATACGTAAACCCATGAACCGCAACAAACTCGTTCTATCACTCGTTCTCAAAGATGTTGGTCTCACTTTACTCCTCTTTTGTTCCAAGGCGGGTGATCCAGAATCGCGTAGATTTAAGAGGAGTCCTGTTAATTTTCAGCAATGAAATTAGTTGGAACGTTTGCTTCTTCTTGCGGAGGGGGTGGAGGATAGGGCATGAAAGGAAGGGAGGAGGGGAAAAAGGGGAAAACGTACCAGGGATAAGAGAGACAAGAGAGTACTGGTAAGTGCAAAGTTTCTCCACTGGATAACCAAATAACATGATCTAAATCTCACTTGTTAATGGGCTTATTCTAGCTGTTAGACAAGGGGGCAAGGTAGGAATAGAGGTAGAGATGTATGGCAGACAAGGCAAGGTAGGTAAAATGAGTTGAAAGGTGCGTCGAGGTAAGGGATCTGTATAACAGGGCAGGAGGAGAGTAAAGGGACAAGGAGTGGTGGACGAGAGGGGAGATAAGGGCATGGACTTACGCGCTTTTGAAGCATAAGCATCTTGAGCAAAACGAGTGTCCGATGTCTGAATTTATGCACTAATTCTCTCAAGCTTGTTCCTAAGTAGTCGATCAAATCCAACAACAAAAACAAAAGCGTCAGTTTATTTTTTCTGTTCTTCGGGATTGTGAAGCGTGGACTGCAGGTTGTACGACCGCATTATGCACATTGCACAAGTACACTGCGTATTTGCACGAAAAACATCGCATACCGCGACTCCTAATGCAAAGTAACGTACAGCGTACAAAGTAAAGGAATGACGCAGCGAAAAGCGAAAGAAAAAACTAACCCATATACATAGCTTCCTCTCCGCTTTTACCTTCCAGGCCTGTCTCAAGAGAGGTATAGAAGTCTTCCAAGAGCTTGGTTTCGGCGAAATCGCGTTGGGCGAAGTAGGCGCGGGTGACGACGCCTAGTCTGTCTCTTATCGGGCCCTGCAGGGGCAGTTAGCCTTTTCGGGGGGCAGAAGGAGAGATGGAAGGGGGGGGGAGGAACGTACAAAGATAGGGTGGCTGGCGATAACGATGACGGCTTTTTGAACCATGCTTCTGGTAACGTCTGAGGGACGACGGTGGAGCTCGGAGGAGGCGAGTTGGCGATTGCACCTAGAAAGCCGAAAATGAAAAAAAAAAGAGAAAAAAGGACAAGTGTCAGACAATTGGATCGAGGAGATTAGATTAGATTATAGATTATAGAAAGAAGAAGAGAGGGACGGGGGAAGAAGAGAGAGGGGAAGTAACAAGGAAAAGGAGGAAATGACGTACGAGATACCAAAGAGAGTTTGATTAGTAGGGATATTGGTCTCTGCATTATGTTGTTGGGAGTTATGAGTGGAGGGCGAGAATGTGCAATGCTGCAATGCCCTATTAGCACTGAGAACACTTGTAGGGGAAAGGGAAGGGTGAAAACGTACAAAGTAAGAATAATCCTCTTCACTTAGATGAGCGCCGTCCGGTAGAGCCAAGAAAGGTAGCTCCTTCGATAGGTTTTCATCAACTGATAGAGCATTCTGTAGGGAAGGAGGGAAAGCGAATTCAACCGTGGGGCCGATCTGGAATCATAGTATATGCAAAGTAGAGTTGAGCGATAGCACTATGGGAATGAGGGTATAACGAAAACGAACTCACCAAGTGGTTGAAATCCACTACCGCAATACCCAAGACTGTCGGTGTCTCACCGTTATTGACCCAATGTACCGGCAAGGACGTCGTGGCAGCTGTTCTGGCAAGATTGGCAGAAGGGCCCGTCTCCTCCGGATTTGTTGTATCATCCGACAGTTTCTGCAGTGAAGGAGAATGGGAGTGGGAAAAAGAGGCTGCGCTAGTATAGGAGGTTCCGCGGGAAGGTGAAGGTGCAGATGTACTCGCTTCAGACGCTTTCCACGGATCGATGGGAGAACCGTCGTTGTCGTTGAGATCTATGGTGTCTAGTACGTCACGGTGGTTGTCTGCGTTTGTGACGCTTGCAGAGTCGTCAAGGTTAGATGCTGGAGATGATGTATGTGGGGGTTCTGGCATCTTGGAGGGCTGTGGTTCGGTGTGAGTGGAGAGGAAATGCGGAGATGAGGAAATGGTGAGTGAAGAGTGGGGACGGAGTGCAGGGATGACTGGAGAGTGGAGTGAAGGGTAACGTGACGCGTCTTCCCGTAATTACGTTAATTAGTCCTATACAAACTGCAACTCAAGCGTTGTGTAAAAATTGCCGAATACAAATTCTTGCACGAATAGTTACAAAAGTGCCCGCATCATTAGAAATTCTGTCAAATCGCGATTTTGCTCTTGAAAATAACACGATAGATTAGAAACGGGGTCTAAATTTAATTAGAAAAAATGGGCGCGTTGTGCTAATCAGAAGTGACCCTGAATGAGCGCGTCCGTGTATATTCGTCTATATTCGTCGTTCTTTGTTTTCGAGTTTCTGTCTCTCCCCAGCTCAAATAACGATTGTACACTCTTCATTTCACTTCTTTGTCAATATATACCCATCCGCCGCAATTAGCATACTCTGACAACTGCTGTATCATACCAGTCAAGACCACATCGATATCCACCCCTCCCACGTTCTCTTTTCCTTCACGACAAAGACATGGCAACCACCTACTAGACTCTTCGACGTTTTTCACCCCGCATATGGTCCCAG
>NC_006692.1:1333860-1347793 GCF_000091045.1 Cryptococcus deneoformans JEC21
ATTGAAGGTAATGAGAATGCGTAGGCACTTTACTTCGCTTTCCGGTGGCACCGCCCTTAACGGGAGGAATGGATTCGGCGGATGGAGGAGGAGGGGAGTTGGCAGCAAATATGTAGTCGTAGTGCTACGCGATTCGAGAAGCAACGTTAGCAACAGTGATCTCTTTGGACGGTTGGGAGCTTCCTTTCCCGTCGTAAATTGATCCTGCTCTCTCCAAGACAGAGGAATTTAATCAATCGTCGAGGATACATAGGTATGAAAAAGCGTTCAAACGTCACCCCAAGCAACACGCCATACATCACACGAGTACCCGAAGAAAAAACAAGACGGCTCACCTTTTGTATGACCTCCATTGGATCATCCTTCTTCACATTCAAGATTAACCTTGCCTCGTCCAAACTCATTTGCATTTGACTGGTGATGGAATTTTTGGAGGAACCGGCGCCAACGGGGGAGGAATCGGGAGCACCTTCAGGCTTGACCTTGAAGTCTTAAACAAAGCGATATGATTAGTGTATATTCGATACGGCATCTTCTTTCGCCGACAGAGCTAAAGTCTTCAACACCATGTCGCGAGCATTTAAATGCCCAAAACATGTGGAAATGTTTTAACAGGCCCAGTCCTCTTACGATCCTTTAATGAAAGTTTCGGAGTACTCACTTCGAATAGCTTGTTGTCCAGCAGCGGCAGTAGCCTTTCCCAACACTTTGATACCGGTGACGACCAATTCGGCAATAACTTTAGGAGCAGACTGAAAATCGCGACAATTATCAGCTTTCTTCTACGCATCCAAAACCGAATGAACAATCAGAACATACCATTTTGAGATATATAGGGTTAGAAGAACCTTCTCTAAAGATCGTATACGCGATGAGGATGTCGAGTTGCTTTTTAAGAATTCTCCTTTCCGTTCGTATCGTCGATTATCCCTGACTTCTGGAAGTTGCCGGCCACTTGATGGAGTGTAGGTCAGATTTTCTATATAGGTTTTGTAGAGTTGAATGGCTGAATATGGACAATGTACGAAGTTCAAAACTCAAAAGATTCGCCCACCATTCGTTGTCGAGAGTTCGGCGTGTCTAAATGGGAGTTCGTTTAAATTCACCGATTGCGAATAAGCGCCCGCTACTCCCAAAAAGGAAGCTTAGGATCATGCAGCGCTCCGCTTTCTATGTACATAAAACCGCTGGAAACTGGCAGGAGATATTTGTATGCATGCATGTGCATGCGGCGTGGTTAGACATCTACGGGGGACCATGCCGGACTGTGGAAGAGAAGACAATTTGAATACTGGTTAAGATGTGATGATGCTGGAACCCCTCTTCCTCGTCCGATAAGATGACTTGAACAAGGCGAAGGAAGTGTCAAACAGTTTTATTTCGTCCTCGACGTAGAATACTGACCAATGTAGGATATAGTCGCTAACAACTATGATGGGAAGGCTGTATCCCCGCACTAATAGAATCGAAAAGAGCATTTGCACAAGTAACAGCAGATTACGAGAATCTAACTCGCTTGCAAATCATTGTTCATGCAGTCCCTTAACACTTTCATTGTCCCCAAAACGTCTACCATTGCCTACGATTACCACCCACGAAGGAAGAAGGAGGCCCGGAGCCTATTGTATAGAGTCAATAACTTAGCTCTTGAAGAGGATGTATAGGTAAATTACTCACCTTCCCATGCAACGCTTGTCGAAGGTATATCATCAGTTGTAGCTGGCGCAGATTCGGTATCTTCTGCGGCACTAGTACTTTCCGCCGCTTGGCCAGATTCTCCTTCAGTATTAGTTGCTGAAACTGAGGCAGTAACAGGCGCATCGGTGTCAGTCGCCGCTGCGACCGATGTAGTGGCCGCTCCAGCTCCACAACCATCGGTTGTTATCCAAGTGGTAGAGGTGCATGTCGTCGCAGCAGCAGTATTACGTTTCTCGTAATATCTGGAGAAGCCGGTCGGGATTTTTCGTTCGGCGTTTTCGACGACGTTGGAATGGTGGTCCGGGGAACGTCTGTGGTTTGAACGCATCTCCTTGCCGTGGACCATGTTGTAATTCCTCCTCTCATTCTCAGGCTTCCCACCAACGCTAACGCCACGAACGATACCTTCGTAACCTCGCTTGCGGTTATCGGGAGCGAAGCTGGCGGGAGCAGTATTGCGAGGTTTCAAAGCGGCACGACGGCGATTATCCGCCGTGAACGTAGCCGGTGCAGTGTTTCCTTTGAGAGGAGTCAATTAAAAAGATAAAGAGATGAGAGCGGGTTTACCTTCATAAGCGTAAGAAGACGCTACAATCCCCCCAGTATTGGCCCCAGCCTCTCCACAATCACATTTTCCTCTCTTCATCACACCCCTTCGACGTCGTCGGTTGTCAGGAGTGAAGCTGGCCGGGGCAGTGTTACCTTCCCAGTTTGTGGATTTCGCAGCTTGACCGGATTCATCACCACAAGTACAAGAGTCATCGGAAGATGTCGGTGCTGGAGCAGAAGACGTAACAACCGCGTATGAGGTTTCCGTGGCGGAAATCTCAGAATGGGCAGAGGTCGCGGATGAGCAGTCGCATGTTCCCCTTTGCCATATACCCCTACGACGGCGATTATCAGGATTGAAGCTGGTGGGCGCAGTGTTGCCCTCCCAGTTGGTCGATTCGGCAGCCTGACCCGACTCTCCTCCACAGTCACAAGTGTCACCGCTGGAAGTAGCGGTGGGCGTAGAGGTCGTTACAGCAGCGGCGGATGTCTCGGCTGGGGCGGAGCCGGTGGCTGAAGAGCAGTTGCAAGATCCCCGTCGAATGATACCACGACGATGATTGTCAGCAGTGAAGCTAGCAGGTGCAGTGTTGCCCTCCCAATTTGTTGACTGGGCTGCTTGGCCGCCCTCCCCACCACAGTCACAAGACCCATCGCTGGACGTAGGAGCATCAGCAGCAGAAGAAGTTGTAGAGCAAGGTGTGGTAGTAATGCTAGTGATCCAGAAGGTCTCGGTGGCGGCCTCGGTATCGTCTGGCTCCTCTGTGGTGCAATCATCTGGCGCATTCGCTTGGGCAGAGGTGACAGGAGGAGTGTAAGGAGGAGGGGTGTAAGTTGGGTCGACAGGAGTAGAAGTAGGCGCATCGGTGGTTGGGACATTACCCCATGTACAGGTAGTTCCCATAGCCGCGTAGCTTGAAGAAAGGGCGGTGCAGACAGCGGGAGTAGACTGGCCGGACGTGTAGGGCATACAGCAAGAGTTAAAGTTACCGTCGGTTTTAGCTAAGTTGCCGCACTACCAGTTGTATACATTAGTTCAGGCAATATGCGAAGGAAGCTGAAGACTCACACCTGAGCTGCAATATCGGAAGTAGTAATCGTACGGGCTCTCTAGATACACATAATACCAACACGATTGAGCAACTCCCAACACTACTAAAGCCCCGATGAGCTTTGTCATCGATATGGAAAGAATCATAACGAGTTAAACTCCTGCGTGCCTGTCTTGAAGAATGAATCGACAGGTACGATGATGATGTCCTTGGAGGTGACTTATTGATGAGAATGTGCTGATATTGAAGATTTGGCAATTAGCTGTCTTTTTTCACCGTCTGGCGCCGAAAGCCTGGTAAACGATGTCAGTACGAAGTAAAGAGGGTAAAGGGGCAGATGGAAGAGAGAAGTTCATACTCACGCACAGTCCCCACAACATTTTCATATCAATTTGCACCCGCCGATCCCACCTTTGTATTATTTCATCCTTTACAAACCAAACGGATTGATGTCGTCTGCAGGAGTTTTTGACAATGGATGTCAAAGCGATAACAAGTCTCACCCCCTAATCCGCTTGATTCCAACAGCGACCTCGGGCTGATTCTCTGTATGACGATTAAGCAGATATTCAGACGCCGCCTCCGATCAGGAGCACCAAGCTCACGTAAAACACGAGCACAGTCGATATGTCGGTATCCAATTATGATGGCACCGGCGACATTAGACATTGGTCAGGTTGCGCACTTCTACACAACCAGATGCCCACTCATGCAGCATTCCTCAACCTCTCCGGGTTGAGACTGCCAAGTGTCGAAAGCAATCTGAGGGATTCGAAGCCCGTTGTTCCTAAAGCGATAGAGCGTAAGCCGTGTCTCCACTCTCATATACTTGTTGAGAGCAACGCACAAGGTGACAAATCTCTTGAGATCCATTTTGTTTCTTAATGGACGTGGGGTGAGAGACTGAGAAAGAGAGACCGAGATAGACCGAGAGAGATAGAGAGATAGATAGATAGATGCGTGTACTGGGCTTTGTATCAAGAATTCGAGAACGGCTTTTAACTGGCTCTTTGTAGCGGAAAATACGCCCCTTAGCTTTGAGTTGATGCTGGTAGTACGACAATGCTAGAGGTGGTCGCAGGAGCCAGGGAGCATTCATAGGGAGCATGGACACCGAAGCAGGGCGGAAGCAAACGATGAGATCTGTTATTAGTCTGTGAGGCTCACAGTTGTTCTACCGTTTATCAAGTCACAATTAGTTGCTCGGCTTCGCTATCTTTTGGATACTCATGCATTCCATATGACATTCAACATCTGTATTACCGGCGCTGCGGGTCATGTCGGCAAAGTGGTGTCTCGTGCGGCACTTGCCAAGGGGCATAGGGTGTTCGGCGTCGATCTGCCAGCGAACTCAGGCGTCAGCGGGAACGATAAGTACAACTACAAGCAACTCGATGTGCGGGATGACACGGCGTTGAAGACTGCGATGAAGGAGCAGGGCTGTGATGCCATGATACATCTTGCAGCGGTCTTGAACAACCCTAACAGTGTACACAAAGGGAAAGACTGGACTGAATCGGTGAGTTGCGGAAAGGCGGTTAGTACAAGGCATAGTCGGCTGATCGGCGAAGGATACATTGGTAGGATATTCACAACATCAACACGTCAATGTCATATGGGATTCTCCGGGCTTCATCTGACCTTGGGGTCAAGCGGGTGGTACAAGCGTCCAGTGTGAATGCTATCGGCATGCGTTAGTTGTTCCTCTCATTTGTCGTGTCGTCGGCGCAAAGCTAACAGGCCCGTTCGCAGTTGGCTCTAATCCCCCCACGTTCGACTATTTTCCGTTGGACGAGAACCATCCTTTACGCCCACAAGCCGCGTACGATCTCAGCAAGCAGTAAGTCCGCTTGCGTCCATTTGACACTCCGTTTGACCCACCTCTTGATGCTCATGTTCACACCCTTCAGGATCTGCGAAGTGCAAGCAGGCGCCTTTGCTCGAAAATACCCATGGATGCGAATCGCCTCCTTCCGTTATCATTGGGTCGTTGACTCGTCCTTGTTCAACCTCGAGACGCTGCACAAACGTGGAGGAGAGCCGAAGGATCTGTGGGGCTACATCTCCGAGAAGGACGTTGCTGAGGCGACCCTGTTGGGATTGACAGCTCCAGAAGCGACCTTTCCCAACGGTCACGAGGCCTTCTTCGTCGTAGCGCCGGTACAGCATCAACAGGCTGCTACTATTCCGCTCATCGACAAGTGGTATCCTAACGTCGAGAAGAGAAGGGAATGGAAGGGTAACGAGGGACTGTACGATTGTAGCAAGGCCAAGCGGTTCTTGGGCTGGGAGGCAAAGGAGTACTTCCCATGGTACCCTTAGATCTCATTAAAAGAAAGTGTGGGGGAAAGCATGATGCATATGATCACGATGTTCCGATGTGCAATGTACCCTCGCTTGACTAACTCATGACGCAAAGGGCGAGTGGAAGCAGATGCGGCCGGCTGCTCTGAAGTGTAAGGGTACAGAGGAACGAGGAAAGGAGGAAGACAAGGAGGAAGATGGGAGGAAGACAGGAATGACGTACATGTAACATATCTCTACAAGATAATAATGTCTATCCGATTTACAACTTCCAATATGTACAACAAAAACAACTATCCCACTCTCCTCTATCCATCCACTCAACAGCCGAAGCTGTTCCCTCATCCCCGGGCCAACAAGACGCCCATCTGGTCCCGAGTGACCAGCTTCACCCGCACCCCGAGCATCGTTAGGTGGTCCTTAAAGGCCGCCAACGTAAGCTCGCCCGACTCTGGGTCGATATCTTCAAGGTCGATATCGACAGGGTCGGGCTTGTTGACTATTGGGGGGGGATCGTCGCGGAGATCGTCAAGGATAAGAGCCGCCCTATTGGAGCCGAAGGACGTGTCAAACGACGAGTCCAACTCTCCAGAGGAGTCACTGTCGACGGAGGGGGGAGCCCTAGAGCATCTGGCACCTACAGTAGATTCGTAAGCGTAACTTCAGCATGGAAGATTAAAAGGTGCATACGGTTATTGGAGAGGAGGGAGGCCATGATGGACGTCTTCATGTGGAACATTTCCTTAGGAGCGGATAGCCTCTCCAGGCCCCTCCTGAACTCTTGCGGTGCAGTGGAGGTTCGACTGTCAAACGCCTCAGCACGACGAGAAGAGGAGCCTCCGCCTGCACCCCTGCCGCCAGGACGAGATCCTCCACCAAGACGCGACCCTCCGCCAGGACGAGACCCTCCGCCAGAACCAGACCCTCCGCCACGTGAGTTATCGCCTCCAGAGCCAGAGTTTCCGCCGTGCGAGCCATCATTATCCTTGCCAGGTGGCTTGTCGCCCCCTGGCTTGTCCTCTTCATCTTTCTCTTCATCATACAAATCCGCCAATGTGCGCTTGTTCCTCTTGGTCGAACGAAGACTGTGTCGCCTGCGCCCAGCCTCGAATCCTTTCAACCTCATGTCGGTGGATGTATGAGCGGTCGCATCAACAGGAACGCGATGAGCAAAAGAGAGGGGCAGATCGTTGAAGAAGCGTTGTGTTGGAAGTGCCGCTGCACGAGCAAGGAACAAGAGAATGGTCGCATCGAGGTGGTACCTTGCCTCTTTATTCAAAGTGGCGTTGGCACGGTCGCTGATCAGAGAATTGGGAGGCGACGACCAAAAGTCTTGCAGCTCTGCAAGTTCTTCGACTGAGTAACCATCCTGCGGATATCCAAAATGTCGCCCGGCTTTCTCCAAGAACTCGTTGCCTGCCTCCAGGGCAAGCACGGGACTGTCTGAGGCCGAGTCTTGATAGAGATACACAATTCTATAGAAGTATTCGTTGACTATGGAGAGACCGAAGATGCAGCGCGAAATGGCGTAGCCCAAGATGACATACCACATAGTTTGAAACACGCCTTCCTGGCAGAGGTAACTAAGAGCTTTCTCGTCGGTTTGACTTTTAGCCTCGCCGGTAAGAAGAGCCGCTAATCGCATCCACTTCACTTCGATGACTGCGTAAAGCATTTCTTTCCAGCCCGAGGGAGAGCTAGGATCGTTGACGTTGCCGATGAGAGAGGCGTCCGGAGTAGTGGAACCATCCTTTTTTGATTTGGAGGTGTCTTGCGATTGAGACGGCTATGTTGGACGCATCATGAGCCTTGTGTCATCTTCTGCACAAGCCATGACTCACGACTCCCAGAACTTTCCCCGTCCGCCGTCTGTACACATCCACCAAATCTAGCTTCGCCCACTCTTTGTCATCTCTGTCGTAGAAGACCGATTTCAAATTCGCTTGATGTGAGAACTTTGTATCCATCGCCTTGTACTTTTCTTGGATGAAGCGATCAAGATAGCGATGAACATGCCCGTCGTCGAACATTTGCTCATCAACGATCTTCCCCTTCTTATACGTATCGGCCCAATCTTGACCCAGGTAGTCGCCTTGGCATGTCTCATCGTAGGAGCGGATAGTAAGGTATTCGGAAACCTCGTAAGGTTCGCTGAGGTCAAAGGGGATGAGAGAGAGAGGATATGGTCGGCCTTTGTTTTTAGGGTGGCCGCCGTATGCAATGGGATCGTCACGAGGGGATTTTGAATGTTCGGGGAGTGTTTGATGTGATGAGGGGAACGAAGATAAAGGTGAGTCGGAAGCAGAGGCGGGGGATAATGAAGTCAGGCGCGAGTCTGAGGTAAGTTGGGCTAGTGCCGCAGCTCGTCTCGACGCCCAATCTCCTTCATTTGTGTCCGGAAAGGTCATTGTGGAAGCGGAGGGTGGAGCAAAGATGGTAATACTGGGGTTTGAATGGACAGAGAAGACGATGAGGACTGGGAAACGAAGGCGGGAAGGAAAAACAAGAAGTTGAGTTATCGATCGTAAATTCGTTCCGCGCAACGTGTTGGACCGGTGGCGAGTCACATCACCGCCGGTCACCTCCTCGCTCCTTCCCTTACAAATAACCATACTTACATAAGTACTTGTTCACGCACCATCTCGATTTCTCGACTGGACACGACTGGGCCTGCCATGGCGCTTCTTGGATTGGCAGCTTTCGTGTTTCTCATCTTTATTCTCCATCGGCTCATATCATATATTCTTACAACAACAGCAAGCGGCCAAATTCTACACTGCCGAAATCTCCTTAGATCATAACTATCGACACTATACAAAGACAGGATGGATACATATCGGAAAAGCCACAGAGCAAGTATAATTCATTTGATGAGGCCGTCTTTGCTAATAATGATTGCTCCTCTAGGTCTCTATGTATACCTTTTGCCCTCTGGTTGTTGGCCTAAATGCGACGTATAATCTGCACATTCGCAAACATGGGATGCCGTGCATGCACCCATAAGTTCTTGTATGTGCATATCATTGATGTCCGCATACTTGTGACACCTGCTGATACTGTTAAATGTGGTTATTATTCAATCTTATTCTTCCGTCGCCTGGGACTTGTTCATCGTCATTTTGGGCTGTCTAATCTGGCTCACTGGTGTGAACGCAATCTTCTTTTGCGCTCCCAATATTCAAACGTTACTCGCGGGTGAAATTCTCGCTGGTATCCCGTGGGGTGTTTTCAGTCGAGTAAGTAAGATGGCTCAAAGATGAGGCTCAGAGCTGACCGTTTACAGTTGCCATATCTTACGCTGCTGAAGTTTGCCCAGTGGCACTTCGGGGATATCTCACCAGTTATGGTGATTTCTGCTGGGGATGGGGACAGCTCATTGGTATTGGAGTAATAAAATCTCAATTCGGTCGAACCGATCAATGGGCATACCGCATACCTTATGGACTTATGGTGAGAGGGACATCCTATACTTGCCCGATCTGAAGCTGACTCTGGATTTAGTGGATGTTCTATCCTCCCTTAATATTGGTATCTACTTTGCTCTAGAATCTCCCTGGTGGCTGGTCCGCAAAGGTCGAATTGAACAAGCCAAAAAATCTTTGCTTTGATTGGCTTCTTCCAAGACCGATCCTACATTTGATGCTACCGAAACAATCGACATGATTCGACACAGAACTGAATTGGAAAAAGATATGACTTCTGGTGCATCTTACCTCGACTGCTTTAAAGGTGTCAATCTCCGCAGGACTGAGATCATTTGTATGCTTTGGGCGACTCAAAATTTGGCTGGCAACATATTCTCCAATCATTCCACTTACTTCTTCGAGCAGGCTGGTCTTACCGGTCAAATCCCATACGACTTCGCGATAGGTCAGTACGCCATCAATATGCTTGGTACTTTTGGGGCATGGTATCTCATGACTAAAATGGGTCGACGAACTCTTTTCATCGGTGGTCTCTGCAGTCTATGCGTTACCCTGTTATCTATTGGCTTCGTCGGTCTCGTTCCTGAATGTAAAAGCAAGCTGCTTCCCTTGCTACGGGTGCTTTGATGCTGGTGTGGGCGGTGTTCTACCAGTGCTCTGTTGGGTGAGTGAAGACTTCTTGTCCACACTCTCTGATACAGTATTAAGCCCTGGATTTTTTAGAACTCTCGCCTTCTCCCTTGTTGCCGAGATGTCAACTCAACAACTTCAAATCGCGACACGGCAGCTTGCCACCGCACCCTTACGAATCTTAGGGGGTTATAGAGGTTGCATTTTTTTCGTTGTTTAATTTATTGGGTTGTCGTGTGTGTTACCCGAATTAAAGAAACTACTTAAATAAACAACTTTTAAAGAAAAGAAAAAATAATCCAACCTCCTCTTCCTCACAAGACCAGCGTCCTAGCCCTCGCCTTTACTAACTCGACACCAATCCTTTTCTCCATTTTCGCGAACCCCCCCACCGGCATCGCCTCCCTCCAGTCCTTCCATTCGTCCGCTGTGCTCCTGCTCATCAAGCCACCAGTGGAAAGGATGATCGGTTTAAAGACCCCACCAGTGACCTTCGGAGCGTTCTTGGAGACGACCTGACCCACCTTTTCGAGCCAATTTGTGCACCGATCCAGGCAGAAGTCGGCCAGCTTGCCGTCGGGGGCGCAGGGTGTGACGGTGCTTCTCGCGTCTCGGTCCCCGAGGGAGTAAACCTTGAGGTCATAGTCAGCAAAGGCAAGCGCGCTACAACCTCTGACCCGGAGGTCGTTTCTCCTTTGCCCAGACAGCGTGTGTGGCTCAATCTCAACCGTGGCACCTTGGATTTGCTTGAGGTGTTGGTAGATGACACGATTGATGGCGTTGTGTCGGCGCTGGGTTATAGAGGTTGCATTTTTCGTTGTTTAATTTATTGGGTTGTCGTGTGGGTTGCCCGAATGAAAGAAACTACTTAAATAAACAACTTATTAAAGAAAAGAAAAAATAATCCAACCTCCTCTTCCTCATAAGACCAGCGTCCTCGCCCTTGCCTTTACTAACTCGACACCAATCCGTTTCTCCATTTTCTCGAACCCCCCCACCGGCATCGCGTCCCTCCAGTCCTTCCATTCGTCTGCTGTGCTCCTGCTCATCAAGCCACCAGTGGAAAGGATGATTGGTTTAAAGACCCCACCAGTGACCTTCGGAGCGTTCTTAGAGACGACCTGACCCACCTTGTCGAGCCAGTTCACGCACCGGTCCAAGCAGAAGTCGGCCAGCTTGCCGTTGGGGGCGCAGGGTGTGACGGTGCTTCTCGCGTCTCGGTCCCCGAGGGAGTAAACCTTCAGGTCGTAGTCAGTGAAGGCCAGAGCGCTGGAACCTCTGACCCGAAGGTCGTTTCTCCTTTGTCCCGACAGCGTGTGGGGCTCAATCTCAACCGTGGCACCTTGAATTTGTTTGAGGTGTTGATAAATGACGCGGTTGATGGCATTGTGCCGGCGCTGGGTCCAGGGGTTGCGGGCGCGGCAAAGCTCGTCGTGACCCAAAGGTGAGTCCGACCCACAGAAGCGACAGACAGGGATCGAGGAGCCGACCAGGGTGCGGTCATGGAGACCGGAGGCAATCTCGACATTGGAAAGGCGCAGGGGTTGAAGGTAAGGGATAACTGATAACCAACTTCGGCCGAGTCTGGAGGCATTCTCGGTGAGTCGCTTGCGCTCAGTGTCGCCGAGATTACGTAGAATGGCTTCCTGTTGCGATTCCCAAAGTTCTGCGCATCGGGTTCGTTGGGGGACCGGGGTTGGAGGTTCCTCAGGCGACGAAAGGAGACCTAGGTTATCGAGGAGAGTGTCGGAGGCCTCGGCTGCCGAGCGGTAAGCAAGGGGGGCTACATCTTTGAAGGAAAGTAGACCTAGTCCGCCCAGTCGCGCTGGTAGCTTCGTCAACGATCTCCCTAGAGCCTCCTCTTCCACCGTATCCTCTCGCTGCCTCATCCTCATCCTTTTCACCTCCTCCCATAGCATCGTGTCCAGTCTTTCCCATAGATCTACAAGGTCGTCGGAGCGCAGGCTTCTCTGCAGGTGTCGTAGATTTTGCTGAATGCAGAAACATAATAGAAGGAGCGCGTGTTGATGCGGAAGATCCTTGAGCTTGCCCACCTTTGCCATTTCCTTCCGAATCCTGCCTTCCAGAAACTCCGCTCGCTTCTCCTTACCTCCTACCATCGTCCCCAGCATCTTGAAGCCATCCTGTCTGATCTCATCGAAGCTGATTAACTTGCATTTCTTTTCATTGAGCTTGATGATGTGCTGCTTGTCGGCGAGGAATTGGGTAGTTTTGCTGAGGACTTGCGAGTCGTTTGAGAAGAGGTAGATGTCATCGAGATAAGCGAGCGCTTGCGTAGACGGACCTAGCGATTGACTGAGGGCGTTCAAGGTTGGTCGGAGGGTGATCGAGAAGAAGAGAGGGCCAAAGGGGTCACCCTGTCGAACACCTTGAGAGGAGTGAAGGATTTTGTCGCCACACACGAGGTCGGATGAGTCGCCATAGGCCCATTTGCATGTCCTCCAAAGCGTCGGCGCATGGGTCTTGACCGCAGCTGCCATCTCGGCCCTATCTACACGGTTGAAAGCGTTAGAAGCATCGAGCGAGGCTAAAAAGGAGAACTCAGTGCCGGCAGAACCCTAACATAAGGAACTACTTCCTGGCGCGCCAGGGAAATCAGTCCCCATACAAAAATTCAGGGAAAACGCCGAAATTTTTAGCTGTGTCACCAATCGATTTCCCTGGTATGACATCGCAAGTCTTCGTTGTACGGCGGGGTAGGGGGCGAAAGCGTTCGATCTGCTGCTTCGAATGGTACCCTCAGGTCGAAAAAGTCATTAGTGGATGCATACACACGGCCTCTCGAAAGAGGGAGGGGTCATATTGTGTCGTATGGTGGGGACGGAACCTTTTTTTGGTGGGCGACTTTTTTTGGTTTTTTTTGGGCCATCCATATATGTTGTGTCAATGCTAACTGGATCACTTTCCAATGCCTAAGGGTCTACTGACTATCCGTCTAGGGCAAACAAAGGGTGCTCTATCGACTGGTGATGTTTATTTTTATGCATGCATAACGGATACAAGCGATCACTCAGTGAATATCCCCTCAGGCCAGCGAAATGAGTACTGCCACATTGGGTGAGATCACGCTTACATAATCTACTGCTGCTGGATCCCCTATTTGTTCGACTTAGGGGGTTATAGAGGTTGCATTTTTTCGTTGTTTAATTTATTGGGTTGTCGTGTGTGTTACCCGAATTAAAGAAACTACTTAAATAAACAACTTTTTAAAGAAAAGAAAAAATAATCCAACCTCCTCTTCCTCATAAGACCAGCGTCCTCGCCCTTGCCTTTACTAGCTCGACACCAATCCGTTTCTCCATTTTCTCGAACCCCCCCACCGGCATCGCCTCCCTCCACTCCTTCCATTCGTCTGCTGTGCTCCTGCTCATCAGGCCACCAGTGGAAAGGATGATCGGTTTAAAGACCCCACCAGTGACTTTCGGAGCGTTCTTCGAGACGACCTGACCCACCTTGTCGAGCCAGTTCACGCACCGGTCCAAGCAGAAGTCGGCCAGTTTGCTGTTGGGGGTGCTGGGGGTGGCTGTGCTCCTCGCGTCTCGGTCCCCGAGGGAGTAAACCTTCAGGTCGTAGTCAGTGAAGGCCAGAGCGCTGGAACCTCTGACCCGAAGGTCGTTTCTCCTTTGTCCCGACAGCGTGTGGGGCTCAATCTCAACCGTGGCACCTTGGATTTGTTTGAGGTGTTGATAGATGACGCGGTTGATGGCATTGTGCCGGCGCTGGGTCCAGGGGTTGCGGGCGCGGCAAAGCTCGTCGTGACCCAAAGGTGAGTCCGACCCACAGAAGCGACAGACAGGGATCGAGGAGCCGACCAGGGTGCGGTCGTGGAGACCCGAGGCAATCTCGACGTTGGAAAGGCGCAGGGGCTGAAGGTAAGGGATGACTGATAACCAACTTCGGCCGAGTCTGGAGGCATTCTCGGTGAGTCGCTTGCGTTCAGTGTCGCCGAGATTACGTAGAATGGCTTCCTGTTGCGATTCCCAGAGTTCTGCGCATCGAGTTCGTTGGGGGATCGGAGTTGGAGGTTCCTCTGGCGAAGAAAGGAGACCTAGGTTATCGAGGAGAGTGTCGGAGGCCTCGGCTGCCGAGCGGTAAGCAAGGGGGGCTACATCTTTGAAGGAAAGTAGACCTAGTCCGCCCAGTCGCGCTGGTAGCTTCGTCAACGATCTCCCTAGAGCCTCCTCTTCCACTGTAGGGTTAGGGGGTTAGGGGTTAGGGGGTTAGGGGGTTAGGGGGTTAGGGGGTTAGGGGGTT